>NC_140740.1:72342500-72627500 GCF_050655825.1 Lonchura striata
CATCTGGATGTTTTATTGACTGTAGCTTTATATGTGTATTTCTGATAGGCAAGGAAGCAAAACTTTCAAAATAAATTGAATTGCAAAGGGTAATATCAGAATTGGGTGTTGCAGAGGGAGTGAGACCTGCCCTCTTCCTCTTTTATAATACATAATTTGTATCCTTCTTTCAAGGAACTATAGCAGAAAGAATATATGTTAAGAAAACTAGGTTTCTTCAAACTAAGTAGATATTTATTCCTAAGTTTCTATGCACTGTCACCCACAAGAGAATAGATTACAACCCTATCTCACATTTTACTTGAGAACACTATTTTCCTTCTCCGTCACTTTCTGTTATTTGGTTGTAAGCTCACACGCTTATAAATGTAGAGATTCCCCAGAGCAACAATGACAGATGCAGCGCAGTGGGAGCTCAGGGGGCAAGGAGGAGGAAGAAGGCAGGATTGGTGCATGCAGGTCAGTGAGGAGAGAAGAGGACATCCCTGGGGCAGGTAGGACAGCTCCAAGCCTGCCCCAGCCAGGGACACTGTGGGAATGGCTGACTGCCCTTTATCTCGCACGATGCTCTCAGGCATGTGGAGCTCCTTTCAGCCTAACTGTCCTCAGCCTTGTTAATTTATGTCTCTTTACAGGGGAGGTTTTCTAAGTTGGCAAATAGGTCTGTGTCCCATACTCCCTTTTAGGCATAATTAATTATTTTAATTGATTAATACTGAGCCAAGCAGTTTGCTCAGAAGGGACAGCTCTTCTGGTTTTTTGGACTAATTACCAGTCTGAATTTCTGAATGACAATCCAGTGCTAATTAATTCTCACAGAAAGAGACCCTGATAAGAACTTGCCAATTAACATAAGAGGGGGGAAAAATCAACAATCCTATTTTGTTTTTCTGGCATCCACTCCCAGTCAGATGAATATCACTATTAAATACAGAGACAGACTAAGTATGAAAGCCAGTAGGCTGTGAGGATGCTTCAAACTTGCCCAGACTTTACTAATTCAGGATCTAGATGTTAATTGTATGCCCTGTCACTCTTGTTGCATGACATTGCTTGCTACAGCTTTTGTAAGCAGGAGTGAGATAAAGCAGAGCAGCAGGGCAAATATCTACCCATCCCCATAGGGAACTTTTTGCAGTATCCCAGTGTTAATCAATACCAGTGGAAGGCTGAAGGGAGCATTTTGGGAGATAGGTTCTAGTTTTCACATGGTTTGTCAGGGCCAGATGCCCAGCTGATGATGGTCACTCCCTTATCTGCACCAGCTCTGTGAGAGCAAGGTGTGGTATGGGTACACCTTCAGACAGGTCAGCCAGAGAGCTCTCACACAGTGAGATATTCAGCAAACTCATGGAAAGTCCTGGCGTATACAGCAACAGTTGAATTTAATTTTTCTTTTTTCCTCTCTGCACTTGCAGGTCAGAAGATTCTTCACCACAGAAGTGATGTCTTAGAAACTGTAGTCCTCATCAATCCCTCAGATGAAGCAGTTAGTACTGAGGTAAGAAATACTGTGTTGAACATGTCATGAAAACTCCACAAAGTGGACATAATGAGGGCACTGAGGCAGATGTAATTGAGGTGATTATGGAGCATCAGTCACTGCCTGCCACCTTAGAGGCTGACAACCTCACATTCTATTTTTCAATATTTTAGCAGACAGTGAGAGCAGGTCCTGACTGTGAATGTTTATTTGGAATAAAAACAATGAAAAATGTCACCCATCCCTCGATCTTTTACCTTGTTTCCCAGACTCCTAACAAATTCTCAGAAGCATGGGACAGAAACATACCTCTGATCCCAGCATTTCTTTTCTCATAATGCCTCATATTATCTTCTTGATGGAGTGGAGGCAGCTATGGTTGAGATTTTTTTTACTTTGCCATTGTTTGGTAGCTCTAGATGCCTATTTTGCATATGAAAAAAGTGTCTGAAGGTGCCCAGGGACAAATTTGGGTCAGAGAATTACCAGCTCTGTGGTGGTGGCTCTAGGTTGATCTAGCTATCCTTCAAAAAGCATGTGACATGATTAGTGAACCCTAGAGAGTGCCCTTAAGAGGGCTGCCAATTCCTTATGAACTCAGCAGAGTCAAAGAACTGATTGTGTAGCTCAAAGACAAAATTGATTTATTTAGCTAGTGAGAAGGTTGAAATAATAGGGACCTAATTGCATTGCTGGTCTGTGCTGGGAAGCACTGGCACAGTCTAATTTCTTTTGGGAGATGAAGCACTTCTGCTGGTGGTCACTGGTGAAAAAACAATTTTGCTGTCAATTGCTAAATGATGTTGAACACAAACAGAAGAAAGGACTCCAAAACAAAAACGGTTTCTGAACCTTTAGAATTTTAAAAGCCACCTTAGTCAATGGGAACTTACTGAAATACAGTGCATGAAAATCTCTAACAAGCCATTAGAGGTGCTCAGTAAGGACAAGCAGTATAGCAACTCTATGCATTCATTCTGAGTAAAAAAAACATCAAGTGTGTGCATGTGTGAAGGGGTGGAAGAGACGAAAAACTGCCAAAAGCCAGGAAATGCTATTCCTTTGATGGATAGCTACATGGGAGAACATGATCAGACACCCATTAATGATTTCTGAACCCTGGGCTTACTCTGTTGGCTCTGGAAGATGTTTGGCTATGTTACTATAAATTTTATCTCACAAGATTGTGGGAGGTGATCTTTGCTTTCATCCTGCCAAACTGGTCACAGTCAGACAGATGAGATTTAACTTGGCTGGCTAAACCAGCCAAGACACAATTCAGAAAGAGACAATCAAAAAGAGGTGTCAGAATTAAATCAGAGGTTGGAGTAGACATTCTTTGTTTGCTATGGCAAATAGAAAACTTAATTTCATATATCAGAGATTTCTATGGTGGATCTAAGGGAGACAGAGATATACCATGAAGCTGTGACTTCACCAGAAGAGGAACTGGAATCTATTCACTCAAGAAAAAAACAAAACACACAAACAAAACACACAAAAGAAACAAAAGTAAGACAATAGCATAAAAAAAGAAAACCAAACCAAACAAGCCAACAAAAAAAAAAAAAAAAAAACACACAAAAACAAAAACAAAAAAAAAAAAAAAAAAAAAAAACAAAAAAAAAAAAAAGAAACTAATACAATATGCCTGGTAACCTGGCTGTTAATAGCCTTACCTGGTGGTACTCCACGCATGATGGTGTCCAAATCTCCTGTCATATCCTGTCAAATGCCAAACACCTCCCATAAGAAAGAGGCCCAAAGGGAGAGATATTCTTGTTTCCTGAAGAAAACCCAATGAACATTTACTACCGTTTTAGGAAGTCCCCACTCCATTGCTTTAATTTTTCTGTGACTATACCATATCATATGTACCATATCATGGGAAAACATTGATCTGCTGATGTGCTGGTCTCTGTTCACACTCCATCTTAATCTCCATTTTGACTAAGCCTGCATCTTGCTGTGAACTTCTTTCAACAAGTTTTGGACTTCAACCAGCAGTTAAACTGAATAGAATCATCACCTTGCAGTATTTCTTCTAGAATTAAATGGTCTTGAAATCAGGAGACAAATTTCTGGTCATCCTTCAAGAAAACCTTATTCATACCCAGAGACAGAATTTATGTGTCTCTTACGGTCTTCCATGTGCATACATTATGATCTGTAATCTGCAAATATTTATTTACTTACTTTCTTGATATAGTTTGCTAACTCTGCAGAATGTACTTTATTGTCAATTAATAAAATAAGTTGAAGGGCAAGGAATTATATGACATTCATATATCAGTGATTCACAAGTTAGGAAGTAGTTTTACTGCTGGAAAACCTGATGAGTTTACACAAAAGTTGTCAGACTGATAAGCACTGCTGGCAGCAACAAATTAAAACTAAGAAGAGGAAGCCAACGCTGATACAGTTTTAATAGAGTGAAAACAGAGAAGATTTGAGTAATGCACATCAGACAAATGTTTGCACTTATCTATATTTTTGTCTGAAATAGAAATAGACACACTAAATCCATGCATGACATTTCTGAATTTATAATTATTTTGTACAATAAGTGACCGGCATTAGTCCTATATTTAATTAAAGGAACTTTTTACTGCTCAGTATCAGGGTCATTTCTTTAATAAAATAACAGTGAAGATATGGTAGAGTTGGGATCTTTTTTGAGATGCATACTCTCCAGTGTGTGTTTTCTTGTTGTACTGGAAACATGAGTTGTTCAGCAGAGATTCAGGTTAAGCCTCCCTGGCTCAGCCTCTGGGCATTCACAAGAGTTATTTAGAAAAATTGATTGTTTGACAATCAATATAAACCTTGGAAAGAATATCTTGCTAGGAGAGCTGATTGTGTCATCTCCATGGAGATGGAGCTTGGTGCATTATCATGTGGAGTTGTCCCAGATGGACTCTGCTCATTTGCTCAATTAGTTTAATATGTGGATAGCCTAGTTCTGAAATCACTGTTCAGGTTTGATTTAATTCTTCCTTAATAGAGGAATTAGTGCACTTGAAATTCATAGCTTACCGTAGACTGAGTTGGTATTTCAGTGTTTGGTAAGACTTTTGAAGTATTTGCAAAGCATTTACTCAACAGTATAGAATATTATACAGGTTTTGTTTGTCCTAAATATAGAATATATGGCTCTCTCTTAGCATGAAGATAAATCTCCCCCTTGGGAGTGGTAAGCAAGAACAATTAGTAGCTGAATTGAGGGTCAAGTAAAGTAACAAGCATGTTCTTGTGAGTAGTTTACCAAGGTTGTTCTGATACAATTCCATAAAAGTATACCAAGAACTATACTGTGAATAAGTTTGTTGTTAAAATAATGATTTTTCATTCAAGCTGTATTCTGTTATGCTTCTTGCTGTTTTTTCCGTGTCATTAATTTGTTTTTTATTTCAGACCTTCTTTCTAACTGCATTTTACCCCTCCTTTTTTTTTCATGTTTTCTCCTTTCTCATTGTCTTTTGTAAACAGCAGTATAACTCCATAATGCTTTGGGAGTTCTGTTCCAGAGACTGGTGGTAAATCAGGAGAGATAAAGAGTGTGTTCTCAGTGGACTATTGAAACATGTGGTCACTCATACATTATTGATCTATTTCTCTTCTTCTAGGTGCGCTTAATGATCACAGATGCTGCAAGACATAAGCTCCTGGTTCTAACTGGTCAGTGTTTTGAAAATACAGGAGAACTCATTCTTCAGTCAGGATCCTTCTCTTTCCAGAACTTCATTGAGATCTTCACAGATCAAGAGGTATGTTTAGAAAAGTGTCTTCCATGCATTGTTACGTGCTGGCAGAGATTCTTAGAAGACTAAAAGTGTCTCACTGTCTTGTTAGATTTCCCTAGGCAGCCTGGTGCTGCTGCTCTTTACTCTTTATTATAGGCTTTCTTGCAAAACATTTATTTATTTTACTTCAGACTTAATGTAAATTGCCTAACAAAATAATTAAATATGGATTTGGGAAATTAAATTACAACTTTTGGAAAGTAAAAATCAAGGAGACAGTGGAAGGAGATAGTGCTGTGTTTAAAATACACAAATTGTTAACCTAAGGTGCACATACAAAGTATTTGAATTGAACTTTATGCCAGGTTCTTGTCTGTGGCTAATTAGCAAGTGGCATTAGTAAGACAGAGAGTAGTTATTAGAATAACTGTATTTTTTTGCACCATCTACCTGCTTAACTTTTTTATAGTAGTGTCTAAAATATGGCAAATGACTCTGTAAAACTTGTTTTTTTTACATACCAAAATAATAAGCATCAAATATACCAGAATTTACCATTTGTTTCATGACTTGTTACTTTGCTCTCTTAATGTGCTCTGTCTGAAAGCTCCCATAGGGCAGGAATCCATAGTAAACAAGCTGTCGTATTTAATTTGGCAGCCATGTAAAGTATATATTTAAATAAACTGTATGGCTGTATCCATACAAATTTAGTTTCCAGTATTAATTAGAAGCATGTCAGTAGACTGAGATTTGAAAGTTCAGCATTGAAATAGCATCATTTGCATGAGCTCTAGTTTGACCTTACTGTATCCATGTGATCTATTCTCAAAGCCTCTTTGTTCAGCAAATGATTGGGAAAAGAGCTGGATTCTTGCTCTCTGAAACAGTCCTGGCACCTAAAATTCACTGGCACTTCTGAGAGTCACTTTTCTATGAAATTACAAACTCAAGTTCTTTATGTCTGTCTAATTAGCGACACATAATTACTTTTTGACTACATGCAAAACTAGGGGCAAATGCTACCATTACCATTAGGAAAAAAATTATTGCTTGGAAAGTGGAAGGATGGGGGTTGGCCATGAGTTGCAGATGCTGTGGGATTGCTGTAGTAGTGGGTGTTCAGGACACACTCCCATGGGCAATGAGTAAGGCTCATTTGGCTCATCTCTGGCTGGCAGTGTGCTCACCAGCCAGCTGGCGTGGCTCTCAGCAAGTGTTGGTTTCTAGCCTATTGTTTCTGAAGCCTCGGGGTCTCAGTGTGTCTGCAAGCTTTCACAAAACCAAAGATCATGTTTGTCATGCTGCAGTTGATGTGTGCAATCTTTTTTAAAAATTGGAAAAATTAGGAAAAAAGGTCTAAAAAAAGTGGTTACTGGTTATCTATGAGGTAACGAGATGAAAAATTTACTGTGCTGTCCTGATCCTAGTGGACTTGACAGTGCCAGATTTACAGTTGGACTCAATGATCTTAAGGGTCTTTTGCAACTTGAACAATTCTATGATTCTATGACCATAAAAGGTGGGAGAAAGTGTTCCTGGCCTCTGCCCATTTTTACTTCACTGGGCCAAATCTGAACTAAGGTCAAGGAGTGTGTCTGCAAATAAGTAAGTACACTTCGGGTATAAAGTCTAATTCAGAAATCTGTCTCTAGCGTGCAGGAAAAGCCTGAAAGCAGTGTTTTCAATTTATCCTATTTGGGATGGTGTAAAATGTCCCATTCCCCTGCTTCTGCAAGAACAGCTAGAACAGGAAAGTCTTTCGTTGTACCTTTGTGATTCAGGGTACGAAGTAATAACCACGTTTTCTCTGAGCAGCCAACTTTCTGTTTGTCTTCACTAGCTGTGACACCTTTAAAACTCAAGCATTCCCCAACAGATGTCTCAATGCTTAAAAAGATTTATTCAGGTTTACAGGTATATTTCTTTGCTCACACAGTGGTTTTGAATTTGGAGAAGAGAAGGAGTGGCTACATCTTTGTGTTGCTGTCTATCCCTAGTGTCACCATTTGAAATTCAAATCCATTGATAATTTTTTCTGAGGCATGACTGAATTTGCTATTCCTAACAGATACAATCTGTGCCTGGTATAAACTTCCTTTAATTTTTCATTAGCCTGGGCTTCCTGTGGCTTAACACTGTCTGCATTATGCATGCCAACTTTAAGGAGCAAGAAAGTCAGAATTTAGAAGTATGAAGCAGAAATCCAAATATGGTATAATATAAACTGAAGAGGACTCACCCCGAACCTTGACACAGTATATTCATTAGCCCAATATATTGTCATAGAATTTTTATCTAGACAGAAAATTGGCACTTTATGAGAAACAGTCTGTATTCCAGTTTTATTTCCTTGTTCATGCAACAGACTTGGATTTATTCAGATAAAATTATTTTTTGTTACATTTAGCTCTCCCTAATAATGTGTTTTCAACCCTGATCAGAGATCAGAGACATATCTCAAGGAGTACTCTTGAGAATCTAAATCCATTTCAAAGCTGTCATCTGTGCTGCCCCTCTTTTCTTAATTCTGCAATAAACAACAGTAATGGTTCCCCTATTGTCCTTATCTTTCAACCTTTTCAGCCTTTTCTCCATTTTTTCTTTTTGCTTTGTTTTTCATTTGCAGTCATTCAGATAGGGCCATATTTGACATATGGGTGAGATTTATTTATACTCCTGTCAAATGGTTTAGATAGTAACAATGATACATGAAGGTAGAAAATATTTATTTTGGGCTTTATTTATCTCTTGGTTGGACTGTTATTTTTAAAACAGCCACTGCATCTTTATTGAGATCTATGTTTGGGAAATGCTAAAAAATAAGTTACATAACACAAAGAAAAAAGTGAGACCTACACACAAAGAGGCCCAAAGAGATCCAACAAATCAAACATCATTAATCTTTTATATATTCATTTCTTCTATTGATACAGCTTGTGGTCCAAGAATTCCCATTTATTCAGCCGTAGTGTTATCTATATCATCCTTATGAAAAATGTTCTTCATTCTTGAACTGACAACTGAATCTAGGTTATGGTATTTTGCATGATGATGTGCTGGCAGATTTTCCACTGACATTTTATATCTGAATTACTTCTTTATAGAAGTTTAGTGGTCTCTTTTTTAAAGGCAAATAGAACAGAAATAAGCTACATTTAACCGAAATGTCAGCTAAAAAAGTCAACTGAAAGTATCTGTGGGACTGAGATAAGGTAAAATATGTCATACTTTTTCATGTTTGTCTACTTATCTGGGATCATCAAATACTGTTTTCTAGTTCAAAACCCTGGAATAAAAAATGGGTCTTTGTATTGTGGCATCAGATTCGTATTTTCTGTGCCTTTATTGCAGCAGTTGGTTTTGGTACTAGAATGTTAAGTAATACTTAAATACTCAAAATTAATAGAATTACTCTAGATTTCAAATTTTGTGGTCCATGAATTTTAAATTAAACTAGTGACAAGGGCATTTTAACCCTATTTTTTTTCCTTGATCTTTCTTTGGCTCTAAACCTTGGAATCTCAGAAGTACAAAACTTAGAATAATAGATTCATAGAATCATTAAGGTTGGAAAAGACAAATTCACAGAATTGTTTGGGTAGGAAAAGGTCTCAAAGATCATGAAGTCCAGCTCTTACCCAACACTTCCAAATTCAACACTAAACTATACCCCCAAGCACCACCACATCTACAGACCATAAATACCTGCAGGGATGGTGACTCAACCCCTTCCCTGGGCAGCCTGGTTCAGTGTCTGACAGCCCATCTGGGGAAGAAATTTTCCCTCTTACCCAATCTGAACTTCCTCCAGTGCAATTTGAGACCATTTCTTGTCATCCTGTCATTTGTTATTTTTGAGAACAGACCAAGCCCCAGCCTAGCTACACTCTCCTTTCAGGCATTTGCAGAGAGCAATAAGCCTCCTTTATTGCAGGCTAAACAACCTCAGCTCACTCAGCCACTCCTTGTGAGACTCTGTTGCCTTCCTCTCGACATGCTCAAGCTCATCAGTGTCTTCCTTTGAGAGAGGAGCCAAAAAACTTACAGTTATATCCATTTCTGAAATATTAACTCATTTCTTAATCACAAAATCACAGAATCATTAAGGTTAGAAGGTACATCTGGAGATTTTCCAGTCCAAGTCCCCTGCCAGGGCAGGGTCACACAGAGCAGTTGATGCAGAAACACATCCAAGTGCATTTTGAGTATCTCCAGAGAGGGAGACTTCACAGTGTCCCTGGGCAGCCTGTTCCAGTGCTCTGCCATCCTCAGCATAGAGAAGTTCTTCCTTATTTTGAAGTGGAACTTGTGTTTTAGCTTATGGCCATTGCTCCTTGTCTTGTCACTGGCTACCACTGAAAAGAGTCTGGCACCATCCTCTTGACACCTGCCTTTGAGATATACATGTGACAAGAACACCTCTCAGATTTCTCTGGACTAAACAGGCCCAGGTCCCATGTTCTCACCTCCTAAGAAAGATGTTTCAGTCCCTTCATCATCTCTGTGGCTTCTGCTGGACCATCTGTAGATATTTGTCTTTCATGATCTGTGGAGACCAGAACTGAAAACAGCACTCCAGATGTGGTCTCACTAAGGCTGAGTAGAGATCATCTCCCTCAACCGTCTGGCTGCACTCTTCCTGATTGAAGAACTGGTGTTGGGTTTTCAGGAATGGTATGCCCTAGGGATACAATTTACCATCTTGGCCACGGGGACACATTGCTGGCGAATAGTAAACTTGTCATCCACCAAGACTCAGGTCATTCTCTGTAGAGGTGCTTGCCAGCAGTTCAGCCCCCAGTCTGTGACTGGTACTTGGGGTTATACCTCCCCAGGTGCAGAACTCTCTATTTGCCTTTGTTGAACTTCATTGTCTACACCCAGTTCTCCAGCCTTTTGAGGCCAAGCTGAATGGCAGCCCGGCCTTCAGGTGTATCACCCACTCCCCAGCAAACTTATTCAGGGTGCATTCCATCCCTTAATTCAGGTTGTCTATGAACAGTTTGAATATGACTGGATTCTCCTCAGCCGATCACAACTATCTGAGCTCTGCCATTCAGCCAGTCCTTGATCCACCTCATTGTCCATTCATCTAACCCACATCTTCTGAGCTTACTTTTGAGGATATTATGGGAAATAGTGTCCAAGTCCTTGCTGAAGTGAAGACAGACAACATCCACTGCTCTCCCCTCATTGACCTGTCCTGCTCTGCCATCATAGAAGACTGTCAGATTGGTCAGCATGATCTCCCCTTGGGGAATCCTTGCTGACTGCTCCTGATGACCTTCTTTTCTTTTATTTACGTGGTGATGATCTCCAGAATGATCTATTCCATCACCTTTCGAGGAGTGGAAGTGAGGCTGACGGGCCAGTAGTTTTCTGGGCCCTTTTTCTTCCCATTTTTGAATACAGGAGTAACACTGACTCTCCTCCAGTCATCAGTCATCATCCATCTCTCCTTTTCCCCATAATTTTTCAAAGAGTGACTTTGCAACATCTGCCGGCTATCTCAGCATGTGTGGGTGCTTCTCGTCAGGACCCATGGATTTATGGATGTTATGTCTGCTAGGTGATATCTAATGCACCCCCTACAACAAAGAAAACTCTTCCTTTTCTCCAGCATCCCTTATCTCCAAGATCTGAGGGCTGGCCTCAGCAGTAAAGACTGAGGCAAAGAAGGCATTCAGTTATTCCACCTTCTCTAAGTCTTCCAAGACCAGCAGACCAATCTGATTTATCAGTGACCCTACATTTTGCTTATTCTTCCTTTGGCTGCTGATGTACTTGCAGAAGTCCTTCTTGCTGTTTTTGCTGGCCCTTACCAGACTCAAATCTAGGTGGGCCTCGACCTTCCTTGTTACATCCATGCATATTCTGACAATGTTCCTATAGTCCTCCATCTGGTCTGTGCCTTTTTCCACATTCCATAAATTTCTTCCTTCCATTTGAGATTTACTAAAAGCTCCCTGCTTATCCATGCAGGTCTCCTGATCCCTTTGACTGATTTGCTGCTCATGGGAATACACTGGTCTTGAGTTTGAAGGAAGGATGATTGAATACTGACCAACTCTCTTAGAGCCCCATATTTTCCAGAACCCTAAACCATGGAATTCTTCCAAGAGGTCTAAGTTCAGGATTCTAGTCCTGCTTGCTGTTTTGCTTCTTCACAAGATTATGAGTTCCACCATCTCATGATCAGTGTTCTGAAAAACTCTCCTGCAGCCAATCTTGATAAATCCAAGAGCAATACTGACTTTTCAGGGGCTAGCCCACAGAAAGACCTGCACAGTGGTGTTGTGGAATATATCCCATGAGAGAAACAGAAAGGATGGCAACTACCCCTGGGAGGATGCTGGTCTCCTAGGTGTTGCAATTGTTCTCTGCCTGTTAAGAGGTTGTACTTTGTCCTTTAGATACTTGGCTGTCTCTTCTGGATGGACTCGACCAGGTGGGAGGCTCATGAGTCCATGGTGGACATACGGTGGCAGCTCAGGCTGCATTATCTCCACAGTCCTCATACCCTCTCAGTATAATAGTACCATCCTTCTATAAAGTACAGAGGAGGGAAGGGGGAACCTTGTGTCCTATTGTCTTTTGGGCAGTACTGACCGGAAATAAGATCCTCCTTTTTGTTTAAAAAAAATAAGACAGTATCATAATTGTGATACCAGATTACTTTAGCATCTAGAATGGGGACTCACCAGTGCAAAACCAAATTAAAAAGGTTTTATCTATCTGATCAGGAAATATGTGTTGACATTGTCATTAAAAAAATTAATTTGTGTGCACCTTCTTGTGTTTTTGTTTTATAACCCTAGATTGGTGAATTGTTGAGCACCACACACCCTGCCAACAAAGCCAGCCTAACTCTTTTCTGCCCCGAGGAAGGGGACTGGAAAAACTCTAACCTTGACAGACACAACCTTCAAGACTTCATTAACATTAAACTCAACTCAGCTTCCATATTGCCTGAGATGGAAGGACTCTCTGAATTCACAGAGTATCTGTCAGAATCAGTAGAAGTGCCATCACCTTTTGACATTTTGGAACCTCCAACCTCAGGAGGTTTCTTGAAGCTCTCCAAACCCTGCTGTTACATTTTCCCAGGAGGAAGAGGGGATTCTGCATTGTTCGCAGTGAATGGATTCAATATGCTTATCAATGGAGGATCCGAAAGAAAATCTTGTTTTTGGAAACTTATCCGGCACTTGGACAGGGTAGATTCCATTCTGCTCACTCACATCGGAGATGACAATCTGCCAGGAATCAATAGCATGCTTCAGCGAAAGATAGCTGAACTAGAAGAGGAACAGTCTCAAGGGTCTACTACCAACAGTGACTGGATGAAAAATCTGATCTCACCTGATTTAGGAGTTGTGTTCCTTAATGTACCTGAGAACCTGAAGAACCTGGATCCTAATTTTAGGGTAAAAAGGAGTGTAGAAGAAGCTTGTTTTACTCTCCAGTATTTAAATAAGTTATCTATGAAACCAGAACCTCTCTTCAGAAATACAGGAAATACCATTGACCCTATCATTTTATTTCAGAAAATGGGAGTTGGCAAACTTGAGATGTATGTGCTTAATCCTGTCAAAAATAGCAAAGAGATGCAATATTTTATGCAGCAGTGGAGTGGTACTAACAAAGATAAAGCTGAATTCCTGCTACCAAATGGCCAAGAGCTAGACATTCCATTATCCTATTTCACCTCTGTCTCATCCCTGATTGTGTGGCATCCAGCTAATCCTGCAGAAAAAATAATCCGAGTTCTCTTTCCTGGAAACAGTACCCAGTATAATATTCTAGAGGGACTAGAAAAACTCAAACACTTGGACTTCCTTAAACAACCAATGGTTACACAAAAAGACCTAACTGGGAACATTGCTAGTCCAGCTGTGAAACAAGCGAAATTGAAACAACGAACAGATAGCAAGGAGAGTCTGAAGCCTGCTGCAAAGACACCACCAAATAAGCCTGTCAGAAAGGAATCTAAAGAAGAAACACCAGAGCCTGTGAAGCCTAGCCCAGTACCAGAAAAGCCTCAGAAGCTGGAAAGCAAAGAAAAAGTTCCAGTTAAAAAAGAAAAACTAACAAAAGTAGAGACCAAATCAATAGTGGTGGAAAAAGACATATCAAGTAAGGAAGAGCAACTAGTAAAATCTGAAGTTCCTGAAAAACAAAGTACAGATGTAAAACCAAAAATGTCAAAGGAGAAGACAGTAAAAAAGGAAGTCAAAGCAAAACCCGAAGAAAAGAAAGAGGACAAAGAAAAACCAAAGAAAGAGGTTTCTAAAAGAGAAGAGAAAACCCCCATCAAAAAAGAGGAAAAACCAAAAAAAGAAGAGATCAAGAAAGAAGTTAAGAAAGAGGTGAAAAAGGAAGAGAAGAAGGAAACTAAGAAGGAAATAAAGAAAGAAGCTTCAACAAAAGAAGTTAAAAAAGAAGCTAAAAAAGAAGAGAAGAAGGAAATCAAGAAGGAAGACAAAGAAGCCAAAAAGGACATCAAGAAGGTTCCTAAAGAAACAAAGAAGACAGCTACTCCTTCAAATGAAGCCAAAAAAACAGCCGCAAAGCCTAAACCACAAAAGAAGGAGGAGCCTGCTAAAAAAGAATCTATACCTGCTGGAAAGCCAAAGGAAAAAGGAAAAGTAAAAAGTGTGAAAAAGGACCTCAAAGTCAGTGGAGCACAAGCTGCCCTTGCAGCTGTTGGAGCTGCAACTGTTGCAGCTGCAGAAATTACAGCTGGTGGAAAGGAGCTTGAAGCAGAGAGATCCCTTATGTCTTCACCAGAAGATTTAACAAAGGATTTTGAGGAATTAAAAGCTGAAGAAGTAGAAACAATAAAAGAAACAAAATCTCAAGTTGCACTTATAAAGGATGATCTGAAACTTACTGGTACAGTACAAAAAGACACCTTTGAAGTACAAAAAGAAAAATTGGATAATGAAGGACCTGCTGAGTCATCTGATGAAGGCATAACCACCACAGAAGCTGAGGGTGAGTGTGAACAGACACCTGAAGAATTGGAACCTGTGGAAAAACACAAAGTTGATGACAATGAAAAATTTGAAGATGAGGGAACTGGCTTGGAAGAATCATCTGAAGCAGATTATGAAGAAAAGGCAGAGACAGAAGAAGCTGAAGAACGAGATGAAAATGAAGTAGAAAAAACACATCTGGATGCCACAAAATCATATATGGAAGAACCAAGAAAAATTCCAGGTGGCTCAGAAAAACTAATGACTGAAGTAGATACTAACCTAAAAGACGAAAAGTATATTGAAAAGGCAGATTATGAGACATCCGATGAACGAGCTGAAGAAGACAGGGAAGATGCAATAGAAAAGGCAGAAACTGAAGAGACTGAAGAAGATGAGGAAGACAAAGCAGAAGACATTAGAGATGAAGAGGAAACTGAAAAAACAGAAGCTGAAGAAGATTACGTGATGGCTGTGGTCGACAAAGCTGCAGAATCTGGTGAAGCTGAGGATAAGTATGGCTTACTCATAATTACACCAACTAAACGCTCAGAGTCTCAGTCTCCAGTGATTGAACCAGCTTCTTCTATCCATGATGAGACACTACCTGGTGGTTCAGAAAGTGAAGCCACTGTTTCTGATGAAGAAAATAGAGAAGATCAACCTGAGGAATTCACTGCTACTTCAGGTTACACACAGTCCACCATTGAAATATCCAGTGAACCAACTCCCATGGATGAAATGTCAACACCCCGAGATGTCATGAGTGATGAAACTAACAATGAGGAAAGTGAGTCACCCTCTCAGGAGTATGTGAACATTACCAAGTATGAGACATCACTATACTCTCAAGAGTTCAGCAGAGCTAAACTTTCTCCACTTCCAGATGCTTTTAATGGGTTGTCTGAGGGATCCAAAACAGAGGCCACAGAAGGTAAGGATTATAATGCCTCAGCTTCCACCATCTCACCACCCTCTTCATTAGAAGAAGACAAATTCTGTAAATCTGCATTCCAAGATGTATACCGGCAAAGAGAAAGTGAAATCCAAGCCACTGACAAATTAGAAATCAAAGAACCCTATCAAGAAGATGGTGGAAAACATAGTTCAGCCAAGAGTCCAGCTGACAGTTTGTCCCCTCCATCACCTGTTGCCAAAACACCACTGAGTGAACGCAGTGTGAATTTTTCGCTCACTCCCAATGAGATCAAGGTTCCTTCTGAGTCTGTCCCCACTGCTAAATTGCCTGATGTACACCAAGAAGTTGCTGAAGAGCACTGTGCAAGCCCCGAAGATAAAACATTAGAAGTAGCATCTCCATCACAGTCTGCTGCTGGTAGTGCTGGCCACACACCTTACTATCAGTCTCCCACTGATGAAAAGTCCAGTCAGCTTCCCTCTGAAACCAGTGAAAAGTCTACAGAAGCTCCTGTTAGCTTTGAGTTCAGTGAAGTCAAAGATGAGTCTGCAAAATGCAGAATAAGCCCTATGGATGAGCCTGTACCAGATTCAGAATCTCCTATTGAAAAGGTTCTCTCACCTCTGCGGAGTCCTCCACTGATAGGTTCAGAGACCACCTATGATACATTTTTGAGTGCTGATTTAAAGTCTTCCACCAGAGATTATGGAAGTCCTTCTGAAGGGAAACCTGAAAAAGACAAATCACCTGTTCAGATGAGCCCAGCTTCTGAAGCAAGCTCTGTGGGCCTCTTCCAAGAAAAACAAGATGAAAAAAGCATGGAATTTATGGTAATTAAGGAAGGCTTCAGCCTGGAAAGGAAAATGGAGGATACAGAACCCAGCAGCTCCCAGTCTTCACTGGTCTTGGATGAGCGGAAGTTAGCAGGTGATCTCTCACCAACTCAAATAGATATCAGTCAGTTTGGTTCTTTAAAAGAAGATACCAAAATGTCAATTTCTGAAGGCACTGTCTCTGACAAGTCTGCAACTCCTGTTGATGAGGTTGTTGCAGAAGACACCTATTCCCATATAGAAGGAGTAGCTTCTGTCTCTACAGCATCTGTTGCCACTAGTTCATTTCCAGAACCAACTACCGATGATGTATCTCCTTCTTTGCATGCTGAAGTTGGTTCTCCACACTCTACTGAAGTTGATGATTCCCTTTCAGTGTCAGTTGTACAAACACCAACAACTTTTCAGGAAACAGAAATGTCTCCATCTAAAGAAGAGTGCCCAAGGCCTATGTCAATTTCTCCACCAGATTTCTCACCTAAAACTGCAAAATCAAGAACACCAGTGCTTGATCATAGATCTCCTGAGCAGTCAGCTATGTCAGTAGAATATGGTCGGGAGTCACCTGAGCAGTCTTTAGCAATGGATTTTAGTAGACAGTCTCCAGAATATCCTGCTGTAGGCACTAGTGTACACCATATATCTGAAAACGGTCCCACGGAAGTAGATTATAGCCCTTCCGATATACAAGAGTCTCCTTTTGCACAGAAGATTTCACCTGTGGAACAGTCATCTTACTCTCAAGAGAAAGATATTTCAGAAATTATTTCAGTTTCTCAAATTGAAGCTTCATCTTCAACTTCATCAGCTCATACACCTTCGCAGGTAGCTTCACCACTGCCAGAAGAAACTTTTTCAGGTGGTATTCCACCCAGAGAGATGTCACTGCATTCTTCTTTTACCTCAGAAAAAGTACAGAGCCTGGGAGAAAAGTTGTCACCAAAATCTGACCTGTCTCCACTAACTCCAAGGGAATCTTCTCCCCTGTATTCTCCTACTTTTCCAGATTCACCTCCTGCAATCACAGAAGCAGTGTCAGCTAGTCACACACCTTTGTTGTCACAGAGAGTGTCTTCTGTCAAAGCCTTTGGTTATCAGGAACCCCTGTCAAAGCACAGTCCAGAGCCTTTATTCAGCCCAGATAAAGAAGATTCAGAGAAAAGCAGCAGGTCACCAGAAGAACTTAGTTATTCATATGAGGCCAGAGAGAAAACTACGAGGTCACCAGAGAGTATCAGCTATTCCTATGAGGCAGTTGGAAAATCTACTAGATCCCCTCAAGGCATGGATTATTCCTATGAGACAAGCAGAAAAACTACCAGGTCTCCTGAGACCACAGATTATTCCTATGAGATAACCAGGAACACTACTAGGTCACCCGAGGGTACAGACTATTCATATGAGATAATTGCAAAAAATATGAGGTCATCTGAGGTCACAGATTATTCTTATCAGGTAACAGGGAAAACCACCAGGTCACCAGGGGCCACAGATTATTCTTATGAGACAGCTGGGAAAACTGCCAAATCACCTGAAGCCACAGATTATTCCTATGAGTTAACTGGGAAAGCTACTAGATCACCTGATGCAATGGATTATTCCTATGAGGCAACAAGGAAAACCTCTAAGTCACCAGAAGCTGTTGGCTACTGCTATGAGACAACTGGGAGAACCACCAGGTCATCAGAGGCCATGACTTACTCTTATGAGACAACTGGGAAAGCCTCCAGTTCACCTGAAGCCACAGATTACTCATTTGAGACAACTGGGAGAGCTACCACTGGGAGGTCACCTGAAGCTACCAGCTATTCCTATGAAGCAAGTGCACATTTTACTCCAAGTAAATCATTAGCAGAATCCCGTCAAGATGTTGACTTATGCCTTGTGTCCTCTTGTGAATATAAGCATCCCAAGACTGAACTTTCACCTTCATTTATCAACCCAAATCCACTTGAGTGGTTTGCAAATGAAGAACAGTCTCAAGATCAAGAGAAGCCACTAACTCAGTCTGGGGGAGCTCAGCCTCCTTCTGGGGGAAAGCAGCAAGGGCGGCAGTGTGATGAAACTCCTCCCACATCTGTGAGCGAGTCTGTCCCATCTCAGACCGATTCAGACGTTCCTCCAGAGACTGAGGAATGCCCTTCCATCACTGCAGATGCTAACATTGACTCAGAAGATGAGTCGGAAACCATTCCAACGGACAAGACAATTACGTACAAACACATTGACCCACCACCTGTCCCAATGCAGGATCGCAGCCCTTCCCCCAGGCACCCTGATGTTACCATGGTTGATCCAGAGGCTCTGCCAGTTGAACAGAATTTAGGCAAACCTTTGAAGAAGGACCTCAAAGAAAAGTCAAAGACAAAAAAGCAGGGTACAAAGACCAAGTCATCTTCTCCTGTTAAAAAAAGTGATGGTAAACCAAAACAAGTGGCTTCACCAAAGCCAGCTACAAAAGAATCTTTAGACAAAATTTCCAGAACAGCTTCTCCAAAAAAGAAGGAATCTGTGGAGAAGACAACCAAAAATATCTCTAATCCAGAGGTAAAGTCTCGAGTGGAAGAGAAAGATAAGGATACCAAGAATGCAGCAAATACAACAACATCCAAGTCGGCAAAGACTGCAACCACAGGTAAAGACAAGTATCAATGCCCTGACATTATGATTTTCTTAGTTGTTGCATGTTGTTAGTTTGCCATTATATCAGCTGAGAGTGTGGTTTGTGGCATACCCTCAAAGAAAGTTCAGGTTTTAAATGTAGGTAAATGCTACATTAAAATGTCTGAATGTCACTAGTTTTACTTCTATAATCTAAGAAATTTTATGTCAGTTTGCCCAGAGAGTACATAAAATAGAAAGAATTTAATACAAGATGTCTAAACAGTTAGCCACCTAATAGAATTGAAAGTACCACTTTTGTAGGTGAAGTAAAATCAGTAGCAAGGTGAACCCTTTTATTCATTGTGAGAAATAAGTAGATAAAGTTCTCTTTAACACAAAGTAATGCAATTTAATATTGTGGAAGGCAAAGTCACTATCTCTCTTTGGATGTTCTTATTACTTTGCTGGATTGATTTTAAAAGCAGCATTTAAAAGTATTTAACATTAGTAAAAGCATTTTGAGTGAAGTAAGCATGTACATCACATAATTCAGTCTTATGCCGTCACTGATGACTAAACATACAGAAAGTTAATGTAATTTTGAATGTCTGTTACACATTCTAAGTAGCAAAAAATTGTGTATCAGATTACTGAAGGAGGTATTGAGCTAATCTGTTGTTTCCAGCAGACCTTGTTAGGGACTGTCTGGAGGATACTTTGGTTTTTCTTCTGTAAGGACTGATATTCTGTTGAAGGCTTCTTTACAAGGAGCAGTTCTAGGATTCAGCACAAATAAACGAGCATTCAGCTGTCCTTAGTTTCTCTGGTTTTGGTAGTCCACTGTTCCTTTCTCACACCATCATTTGCATCTCTCTGTTAGAAGATACATTTCAAAGCAGCAATGTAGTTCATGCTGTGCATTTCTGCAGCACTTCAGCTCTATATTGAAGTCATTAGGCACACTTCTCAGGTATGTGCTGGAATAATTTGTAATGATGTAAAATTGTAAAAATATAGCAACAAGTATCTTAATCAGTGTTGGTATGCACAATTATAAAAGACATCAGAGATTTTTTTTTATCATCAAAGATGATAAAATATTTTGTAACAAAACCAATAGCAAAACCTCTCTAAATCAGGAAATCTTATCACTTCATTTGGAACTTTGCCCTGTGGTGAGTGTCAGAACATGCTAGACAACTGTAAGGAAGTTTTCTGGCCTTGCAATGTTTGACCCTAAATTGATCATATTGCTCAGATAATTGTTTACCAAGCTTAATCAACATGAGAAAGCTAATAAACCATAAACATTAATCATCTGGGTAAAATTACTGGCTGAAGCCCGATTTTTAGTTTACGCTATGATTTTAGAGCAAAAGATGCAATTTTTTTGTGTAATAGTTTTCATGTGTTTACATGTTGCATTACATTTTGACTGAAGCTCTTTTTCTTGGAACAAGTTCTGTATGTACTATTTACAGCAGCAAAGAAATGCTTCACCCCACTTTTTGTGATAAGTGGCTAACTCCTGTATGCAAATAGGGATACAGAGGCAGACAAATACTCAACTCTGTTCACTGAATTGCTTTGCAACTTCCTCCTTCCAAGTTCCTTCTTGACCCTCTTTGTGCTCACATGTAGTAGCTTCCTGATGGATCTGTAAGGCAGCCTGAGCACATCAATTGCTGTCATGTCTAGCTATGTGCCTCAGATTTCAGGACAGCTTCAAATTTTCATGGCTTCCTGTGTGATACTATATTTTATAATCATTCATACCCTAGATTTTCAGAAAGCTGCACTTCTTCATCAGGAAAATAATAGCACCATTTACCGAATGGTAATTCAGTAATCAGAGCCCTGCATAGTAATTGTTGGATAATAGTAGTATATTACTGGAAAAGGTTCAACCAAGTTTTTGTTATGTGGTAGTGATTTTTTATTGTATTATATAGTTCCAGTTTCAGGTTTTTCCTCCTATTACAATCATAATTGGGGTACAGCAAAGCTGTAACATGTCATAATATGTAGGAGGGTAATTCCATAATTGGTCACCTCTCACCTCAATGGTACTAAAAGTAATTAATAAATGCATGCTTTTAACCAACCTGTCATACATTCTTTTGTTGTTTGGTTTCCAAAGGACCTGGGAATACTAAGGTGGCAAAATCTACAGCAGTGCCTCCAGGACCTCCAGTGTATTTGGATCTGGTGTACATTCCCAACCACAGCAATAGCAAGAATGTTGATGTTGAGTTTTTCAAGAGGGTGCGGTCATCCTACTATGTGGTGAGCGGGAATGATGCTGCAGCCGAGGAGCCAAGTAGGGCTGTTCTGGACTCCCTGCTGGAGGGCAAGGCACAGTGGGAGAGTAACATGCAGGTAGGCTCTTCATTTCTGTCTCAACCTGGAAATCTAACCTTTCTCAGCTATGAGGAACTGGAGCACTTCTGGCACAGATGGTGGCTGCCAGAGAATGGGACCCTGTCTTGGTTTCAAAGACAGGTGTCTGCCAAGGAAGGCAGGAACCTCCTTTGGAATGGAGAATATGGTGAGCGAAAAGAGGACCTGCACCCAATACCATTTACTCAGACCAATTCTCCCAGTATCTCTGTCCTTCCCAGACAAACCACCAGGTAAAAGGACAGAGTAGCTAGCTGCACTCTTCCCTTGAGGTGTGGCAACTTATTTTGCCTCTCTTAAGTACCCCATCCTTATTGTCTCCTACCAACACACATGGGAGAAAATTCCGTGAGAGAAAGAAACAAAAGAAAGAATCCT
The DNA here is from genome assembly GCF_050655825.1 of Lonchura striata. Classification (NCBI taxonomy): domain Eukaryota; kingdom Metazoa; phylum Chordata; class Aves; order Passeriformes; family Estrildidae; genus Lonchura; species Lonchura striata. The sequence continues at coordinate 72,363,842 of NC_140740.1, forward strand.
AAACTCCAGCAGGCCCCCACGCTGGGAACCAATGAAAGCATTGATGATGTGTGAACCACAGAGCTGCACTGCACTCCATTCAGACCAGTTCCTGGTTTTTAAAACAGTTGAGAGATGGCTTATAGGGCCAGCTGGCTGTCTCATAATTTTACTACACCACATATATGATCTGAGTTTGGCATTGTTGCAGTTTTAAGTAGAGAATAAATGTTACACACTTTATAAAGTAATTACATGCATTTGGAAACTTCATGTGCCTTTCCATTATGATGAATAAGTTAGCAAAATATTTCTTTATAATCTGAAGAGTTATCAGTGCAGATTACAACCTTATAACTTCTCTTGAAAACTGCACTGTCTCAGCACTTTGAGAAACATGCCTCACTCTTCAACATTTTTAAAAGTTTAATAAGGGATAAAAGGGACAGTAAACAGCAACAGGTGCATAGCCATAGCTAGAGGGACACCAGCTAATCATAGCAAGTCTTCTTAAATACTTTTTCATTGCATTAGTCAAATACATATTCATAAATATTAAACGTATTGAAACATTTCTTTAAACTTCTTTATATGTTCCGGGGATTCTTTAGCTTGGTCCGACCCCTGACCCATCTTTTTAGAATACGTACAGTAATCATGGATGTGATTTTGAGAGTTATGTCTCACTTCTGTGGTTTCAGCAGGCAATAGTGATAGTCAAAGGATCAGTGGCAGGGGTCTTTACAGCTGTTCTTCAAATGTTATCTGACCATGCAGACCATTTTAGCTATTTCCACGAGTATTTTAAATCAATATCAGCTATTTCACAAATTCATCTGTTATTCTCACTTCTGTCAGTTAGTTACAGAAATAAAGGCACTAGTTATTATTCCACAATTACAGTTACTTCTGCAAAAGTTAACACATAGCATCCACTTTAATATTTTCCGAAACCCTAAACTATAGTTTATGTTTATCACAATAAAATATTCAAGTTACACCGGGACTAAGGCACTGGCCACAAAAAGCTGACAAATTATACTATATTAAATTCACTTAAAAGTGATTACAAATAGTATTATATCAAAATCACAGAAATTAATAATAATTTGCAAAAGCCAATACATAATAGCAAAAGCCAACAACTACATAGTTATTTATAACAGGACCTTACAAAACCAACATTTTCTTTCGATAAACCTTATTTTCAGTCATTCTGCCTTACCTACATGTTGATTTCTTTTTTCAACCCATTTATTCAAGTATTTATTGCATAAAAATCCACTCTTTCGAAAAGAGTGTTGGATGGGGCTTCTTGAAAAGACATTTTGCTGTTTCTGTGGTCCATTCAATAGGAATTTTATTTTGTGTTGCAGGTGACTTTAATCCCAACCCATGACTCAGAAGTGATGAGGGAATGGTACCAAGAGACCCATGAGAAACAGCAGGATCTCAACATCATGGTTTTGGCAAGCAGCAGCACTGTTGTTATGCAAGATGAATCTTTTCCTGCATGCAAGATTGAACTGTAAGAACAAGACCGTGCATCACAAGATTAAACTTTGTTTCCAGAAATTCTTCAGTTTGAAAACACCTTTCCTGAAAATTCAAGTCATCTATTTTAACTGCTCAACTATATACCTGCCAAATGCTATACTATGTCACAGTGATGCAAGTCACTAATATTTTTCAGTCTTTGTTGGTTGCTAAGGGAAATAACAGTCTTCCCATAGTAGAGTACAAATTACTGCGAAAATACAGATCCAGTTGCATCAACATTTTAAAACCATGCACTCTAGCAACCCCAATTGACTTTTGCCAGGTAGAGGCGTTTGCCCTCTAAAGAAACACAAAGAAAGTAAGAGAGAGAGGGGTAGGAGGAGAAAGTAGTATATATTAGGTCTGCATTAGTCTCATGGCAATAGATGTATCGCTTACTACAGTCTGCTTATGTTCTCACATGAGAAGAAAGTTTTAAATTTTTATCAATATGAGCTATCACTATGGGGATCCTTTTTTTAAAGAATTAAGTTAGCTCAAACGTAAAAAAAAAAAAAAAAAAAAAAAAAAGAGAACATGGCTAGGAAGGGATGTATGACCTAATCACTCATCAGCAGCTTTTCACTTTAATTTGAGCTCTGCATACTGACACACCGTAACAATCACAGGCCAAATATGCACGTAGCCTGCACCCCATCCAGAAGTGTAAAATCTTTCTTAGAACATGCAGAATTGTTGATCTAAGGCATGCTTCCAGCAAAAACCCGCTCACTCCAGCCAGAACTGACCAGTCCACATGCTTGAACACCCATGTCCACTGTCGATTAACTGAAGCAAAATACCAAAGCGGTCAGGAGTACATACAGTAGACAATTTGCCTTAGAAAGTGACTTGAATGTACAAAGAAACTTGATGCACTTATTTTTTAATGCTGAGACAGCAAATTTATAAAACATCTGTGTAGGATCATAGTTACACCAGTAAAGAAGTGTGAGTGTGCATGTGTGGTATTAGGAACTTATCTGACTGGTCAAATGGTTTGGTGCTCTGAATTACATATATTAGTTAAGTGAACACTTCATAGATGCACCTGGACAGCTCAACAAGGCAAGATGAGTTTTTTTTTGAAGGCTCCTTTCATACTGTGGAAGCAAGATTGAAGTGGTGTCCAGTATCAGAGTTACAAAACTTAGTGAAACATTCAGATTGATTGACAAGGTTACCTGTGAGCCTGTACAGTATTCAGCCTTCCTTTGTCTTACCTGATTTTATTTGTTTAATTTAAGAGGGAACAAATGTACAGAAGCCTTTCTTTTTAGTGCTGCATGAACTTTTAATACATTATTTGTAATAAACACTTTCATTTACAGGTAAATGCAAAGAAAATTTTTTCCGGTGAAGGCATTCTTTTTAGTAGTTTCGTAAGATAAATGAGTAGTGTTGTTTAAGATTCTAGTGAGAATGGATATTGAGGTAAAATTTATTGAAAAGAGTCAACTGTCAATACCTTTTTCAGGAAACAGGTATGGAAAGATACTCTCATAAAATTATTCTGTTGATGATGACAGAAAATTGGATTTGAGAAGTTGATTGCCCAATATTTAAAAGGTTGTAACCTACATTATTAATCCTTACAAGATCTTGAAAAAGGATAGAACAAGCAATAAGCTAAAATAAGTCCCTTCTCTTCCCTTTTCCTTCCCTTGTCTTCCCCTTTGCTTTCTTCTTTCCTCTATTCTTTCCTTTCCTCCTTCTCTTTCCTTTACTCCTCTCTCCTCCTCTCATTTCCTCTTTTTTTACTCTTTCACTTCCTTTCCTCTTCCTTTCCTTGCCTCTTCCTTTATTATTCTTTTTTCTTCCTTTCCTTTCCTTCTTTATGTTTCCCTTCTTTTCCTTCTCTAGACTGCTTGCAGAGGAGCAGCACCACCTCTGTGATTTAAGACAGTTTGGATATTTTCGTCTCAGAAATTTTACCCCAGTTTAAAAGATCTTGTTACATTGCAGAAGGTCTTCAAATCTGAATTTGAGAAGGTGTAAAGGCCTACAGCACAGACTTATGTGCTGGTTGTATGAATCACCGTTATGGCTGGCATTAAGTTTTACAATGTAGTGAATTATGACCTCATTTTATTTTCTCTTCTTATAATTTATTTCAATTTTATATTGTTAGGATGTTTTTGTTTAATAGGTGTATGTTTGCACTCCTAATTTTTATGAGGGTTTTTTAATACTGGTTTAGGGTCTTGTAAATGTGGGCTTCTCATGCCCATTTAATGCTGTGAATTACTGTTGTCAGTGGCTGGGGTTTTGATTTATTTTTAATGTCTTCTCTTTTTTTAGGTTTCTCTAGCAATGCTGTTTTATTTATTGCTATACCTTTTAAGTAGTTAAGAATAACTCAGAGTTACTATGGCACAAAAGGCAGATGGAAATGTATTGTGAAAACAAGCATGTTTGCTGGGCTCATGTCATTCACTTAAGAATGCTTTTGTAATACATAGTCTACAAAGATATGTGGTATCTTTGCAGACTATGTTGTATCATTTTGCAGATATGTTCTGCAAAATTTTTGGCAGAACAGTTGTACTGTTTCTACAATTCTTTCTTATTTGTGTATTTTATTATATCGGTCAGAATTCAAACCTTTTGAGTGGGTAGGAACAGATTTCCTGGTTTTCTGACAACACCTGAAATGGTTTGTATCTCTGCTTTGGTAGAAAATTGTTTTAAGTACACAAGTGGTTTTGTGACTAATCACACTTATGCCACTCACTCCTGTGAATCAGGAGCAATTTTACTCCTGTCAGGGAAATTACAGTCATCTGATCCTACTGTAAATTAAATTGGAAACAAGCCTTAAATATGCCCAAGCAAGTTTATGATGGCTGAAGCATTTGTTTTACTTCTGAAATAATAATAATAATTAGACAGTTACATATACATTTGCTTTTTTTGCTGCTACAAGAATATTAAAACCCTGGTCTGGCTATTCTGAGGTATTGTAATGCCTGTTCCATCCACTCCCTTCCAAATGGCAATGGCACCTAGATTCAACACAGCAATGAGCTCCTCCATTGGCTCCTCTTGCCCTTAATGACTTTCCTGCCTGTGGATCTAATCTACCTGTGCTAATCCTAGTACTACACAACTAGTTTAGTGTAAGTCATCAAAATGTACTATGTACATTAACGATGAGTGCTGTTGATCAGCATAGATTTCTAGGAGCATGGTTTGTTATTGATTACTCTAATTGTAAAGATTCAATACCTGAGTGCAAAGAACACTCCATTTCAATGATGGTATTACCCATAACAGCATTCCCAGTCATGATCTTTATGCTATTAATATAATGCTTCATATAATTCAATGAAGAATTAACTTTGGGGATCCCATCCCACTCTTGAACTTGGACAGGGCCTCTCTTGCATGCCTTTTCAAAGTCCTGTGGTGGGCCTGACTCATTGACCTCTATTTTCACCTCATCTTTCATAGAAATCATTTTTGATTTTTTTTTTACTTATTTTACATACTGTGGTGAATGGAGATAACTGTGTATATGAATGTTCGGGTTTTTTTAATTGTCTATGATAGCTTATGCATTTTAGGAGAGTTCTGGTACTCTTTTACTAAGATTTAATAAATTTGTTAATTGAATTTTCAATCCCTCCCAACACAAGCAAATGAGTTCCAAAGAGCACTTGCTGTGCATTTGGAGCATTTCTGTCATGCGCTTCTCTTTGTTCATCTGTCGCCAGAGGTTCTTGCTCAGTAATGATGTTTTTGAGAGAAATAGTAATTTTCTTGATCTGGATTTACTAGAATATGAAAAAATATAATGTTTACACTTGAAAGGAAAGCTTTCATCTTTTCACTTAATTGAACAAAACACTAAAATCAACTAGGGGAAAGCATTTATTAGACTGCAATTATATTATTCACCTGGTATAAAAATGTTTGCTATTTAAAATTTAAAAAAAATAAAGAAAAAGCTTGTTTGTTGTGACTTTTCAAAAAAAATCCTTAAAAAGAAGTGTAACTAAATAAAACAATGGCATAAAATATAGAAAGAAACAAATTTAAGGAGCAGCTTCTCTCTACTAGGCTAAGAGCTCCAGAAGGCAGGAGCTACCTCTTCAAGACTGGGCTGTAATCTCAATGTAAAAGACAAAATCTGAAATATGCTTTCACGCATTTGCATGCAGCCATTATCTTCCAAACTATGGAAAGAAAGTCTTGTGGCTGGCTGAGAAGCACCTCACACACCTCCTCTCTTGTTCTGAATGGTGTTTGTGTCAGTCTGCAGCTGTGTATGGTATTATGTCTTATAATCCTGCATCACTTCTATTCTATCCAGTCATATCTAATGTAGAAAATTAGTTTCCAGTGAAAGTAATATGTAGTGCTTTTATGATATTTGTGTGCAATATCCCCTCTTCCATTGAGGATATTTGATGTAAAGGAATCAAACTCAGTTCCACAATAAAATACAAAAGTGGTAAAGTGGTGTTGCCATGTTTCTTGTCTTTGTGTATGTATGTATTTTTAAGTTCTCCCTTTCTCTTAGTCATGATTACCTAGACTATGGGGTTTTTTTCTGAAGATCTGTGATTATTTGAATGCCAGACAAACCCCAATCTCTCTTTAGAAATTGGAAAATAAATGTGGAAGGATACTTTTATCTTGTGGTGTGAAACATTACCATGATGTACCATGACATGGCTTCTCTGTTGTTCTCATTCCTGTATTCCTCAGCAGAATGGGAAAACACCTCATTTTCAGTAAGTACACAGTCACAGATGATGCCAAATAAAGTTTCATCAAACTGAGCCCACCATGAGGTCTTTTCCAAAGTTGTAGCAGTTCAACAAGAGTGTGTAGCTTGTCTCCAGTAGTCATGGACCCTTCCTGACCATTACTGCCCATTCATCTTGGTTAGGGTGGAAAGAGCATGTGGGGAAACTGAGCCCTCAATTCACTTTTTTACTCTGTAAATGTTAGAATTCCTCTACTGCTGTTGGGGGGTGCTCAAAGGCTTCCTGCCTTTGTAGTTTTTCTGCTGCAATGCCTGCTGTACTGAGATGCAGCAGTCCATGGTGACAGCATGAGGGCAGGTAAAGGCTGTGGCAGCAAAAGGCAAGGGGTGCTCATTCCCAGGAGAAGCAGAGGTCCTGTGGGACTTCCTTCACCCTCAGACAGCAGTTTTCTTTTGCAGGCCCTTATTCACCTCCAAAGTCCAAGAGTTTATTTCTAGCTTCTTATGACAAGAAATGCTGTACCTGGCTTGAGCATGGTGAAATAGGGGAAAATGATGACTAGATGAGGGCAGTCAAGTGCTGCAAATCTTATATCCTAAGTATAATTCTGCATATGTGTACATCAAGGTTTTCTAAGCTTTGTGGTAGAGTAAGTGATACTACTTAAAATATATTAGAATGATTCTGCAAAGGAGACTAGCTCAAGATTCAATCCCAGTCATTTACTTGCAGCTACATAGCAAAGTTCTGGATTTGCATAGGTGTAATGGGCCAGGTCTGCCTGGTGTGTGGTGTTTGGCTTGCTGCTTCTAGATGCCACATGAAAGCTCCTTTCTTCAACATAGCTGAACAAATTCAATCAGCTTATGAGGTATTATTTCAGTTTCCATGGGAACATGATGGTTCATCAGGTCTTTTCAGTCTATCAAAAATGGAGGATCTATCTTGTGGCATCCTGAACCAGTAGACTATTAATTCTTGATTCTGTGGATGGGAGGAAATTTTAGCCTTTCATTGATCCAAGTGTCTTGGTTTTAGAAGACAGGTGCCTGCTAAGGAAGGCAGGACCTTCCCTTGGAATGGAAAATGTAAACCTTCTCCCTCCAAATTACTATGATTTTGAAATTAAGGGGTTCTCAGGCAAAGATATGGAGCAGGAATAACAGTTCTTTATTAGATTTTTTTTTTTTTTATGCAGTAATGCAAAACAGCACTGACATAATCAGAATATGACCTGACCCACTGTGGGTCAGGGTGCTGGTAATAATGGCTCCTCCTTCTGGGCATAGTATCTGTCATGGTTTGACACTGGCACAATGCCAGTGCCCCCATGAAAATGCAATCTCTCAATTGAATGCTGTGAAATGCGATCGAGAACAGAGCAAAGCTTAATAAAAGGAAAAAAACTTTATTAAGCTACTACTATAAAAGAAAAAAAGAAAGGAAAAAAAAAACCACACACAAAGATCAAAATGAAAACCTTGCAAAGCATTCCTCCTCCCACCACCCGACTCCAACAAACCACAGTGAGACACAATCTGGACCCCAATCAGGTTTTCACCCTCCAGACAATCGATACTCAGTCCATCAAGGGAGAACAGGAGTCTCTCCTGTGCCACAGACCCCCCAGGAAACACAGCTGCCACATCCAGTGCTTCCATGTCACACATGGCACCGCCCGGAGAAAAAGTTTGCCATGGTGACCCTTCTCCTTTCCATGCACAGTGCTCTCACCACCAATGCATGGATGGACAGACTGCTTTTAGGATTATTCCTTTCAAGGATGCCCTGCCAAGAGGGGAGAAAAACAACAGTTCAGTTTTTCATTTTTTGGGACCACAGTCCGCCCAATTTTCCCCTGGGGCCGAGGGTCCAAGAACAGAGATCTTCTTCTCTTCTTCTTTGAGGACAGGGGGCACCACCACAAACCCCCTAACTTTTCTCTGGTCACTCCACTTCTGTCTTTTCTTAGCTGAAGCAGGTCTCTTGGCTCACCGGCATCCTTCTAAAATACAGTCTCTCTTGGAGAAGATTGATTTCAGTCGGTGGCTACCAAAGAAAAAGTCAAACCAAAAGCCACTCCTTGTCCCCCTTCTATCTAGAATTTCTCGTTCTAACATCCCAGGGTCCAAGCTCTCTCTCTCTTCCTCTCTTTCAAACCGAGGACGGGAAAAATTTCACAAGGCTTTAATTTCTCAAGGAAGGGTTAAAAGTCCCGACTCCCTGCTGGCTCTCTGCCTGGATTTCTCCAGCTCCCACAGCAGCTGGGCACCTTGCGGCCCCTGCCCTTGCTCTTCTCCTTCTTCGAGGTGAACTGCTGACAAGCAGCCGCTGCCAAGAGACTCTGGGGCGGGGAATGGAGACATCCTAGATTTCTTCCACCCTTCCATTTGCAGGGGCCAGCCCGGTTCCAGTCCCTCCACCCTTGGACCTACCTCAGTCAGGCCATGGGCCTCCCCCTCCCCACCCAGCCAGGCCAGGCAGGGGAGGCTGCACTGCGGCTGACCGGAACCAAAGAGAGCGAGTTCTCCTGGGAATTCTGCTTTTAACCCCTCTGTGTTCTCAGAGGCGTGTCCACCTTCAATTGGTCAATATCCAAATTGACCTTTTCCTTCCAGAAAAATTCTTTTTCCATGTCAAACCACGACAGCATCTCACAATGGGATGATGTAATTTTATCAGTCATGTAGTGAACTCAATGGCTCATTAACAGAAGATATTTCCCAGAGGGAGGATTGGTTGTAGAAGAGATAAAGAAAAACCCCACACCTGGTTTTAACAGGTGGCCCACTTAACAGAAGACAGCTGCCCCAGCTCTAAGAGATGGAAATAGAATACACACTCCTGGCCACATCTTGCATTTGCAGCCTAAGACACCCAGGATGTGACCAAAAAGAGGTGTTGAGGGATTTCTGATTAACAGCTACAGTGACATGCCACAGATCCAGCTTGTGCCCAAGATTGCAACAAAACTTGGCTTTCTAAAGTTTCCCTGGGCCCATAAGCATTGCCCATGTTCTTCATTCAGCAAGCAGTTTTTGATCAACGCCTGCTGTTGTAGTCACTATTCATCTTCCACAGATGTGACTAGTCTGCACTGCATCCTCTTTTGTGCTGTGTGTGCCTTCTTTGACACTGCACACTCCAGGAAAAGCTGGCAGCCCACGGCTTGGACAGGAGCACCCGTTGCTAAGAACTGGCTGGATGACTGGGCCCAGAGAGTGGTGGTGAATGGTGCTGCATCCAGTTGTGCTCTAGTGGTGTCCCACAGGGATCAGTGTTGGGGCCAAGTTCTGTTTAGTATTTTTATTGATGATCTTGATGAGGGTATTTAGTCTACCATGATCAAATTTGCAGATTACACCAAGCTGGAAACAAGTGTCAATCAATTGGAGGGTAGGAGGGCACTGCAGAAGGACCTGTACAGGCTGGATTGGTGGACAGAAACTAACAATATGAGGTCTAACAAGACCAAGATTTGGGTCCTGCACTTTGGACACAATAATTTCCAGGTTAGGGACAGAGTGGCTGGACAGTGGCCAGGCAGAAAGGGGCCTGGGGGTGCTGGTGACAGCAGCTGAGCATGAGCCAGCAGTGCCCAGGTGGCCAAGAGGGACAATGGCATCCTGGGCTGTGCCAGCAACAGAGTGACCAGCAGGAGCAGGGCAGGGATTGTCCCCTGTACTCAGCACTGGTGAGGCCACACCTTGAATTGTGTGCTCAGTTCTGGGGCCTTCAATTTAGGAAGGACATTGAGGTGCTGGAGCATGTCCAGAGAAGGTCAGTAAGGCTGGTGAAGAGTCTGGAGCTCAAGTCCTGTGAGGAGCAGCTGAGGGAGCTAAGGTTGTTTAGCCTGGAGAAGAGGAGGCTCAGGAGTGAGCTGATCCCTCTCTACAACTCCCTGAAAGGAGGGTATAGCCAGATGGGAGCTGGGCTCTTTTCCCAGGCATCCAGTGACAGGGCAATCCTAAACTGCATCAGGGGAGGCTTAGATTGGACATTAAAAGGCATTTCTTCACAGAAAGGGTGATTGGGCATTGGACTTCCCAGGGAGGTGGTGGAGTCACTGTCCCTGGAGGTGTTCAAAAAAAAGACTGGATGTGGCACATAGTGCCATTGTCTAGTGGACAAAGCGGTATTAGGTCATCATTTGACTTGCTAATCTCAAAGCCTATTTCTCAAATCTTTTCCAGCCTAGTTAGTTCTGTGATTCTGTGATTCAGATCCAGCCCAACACTACCAGAAACTGAATAATGCTGACTGCCCTCATGATAGTGGGAGATTTGCTGTTTTTTTGACTGCTATGTTCAGCATCATTTCCACCAGATATGAAATCCAGAAGAAAACTAGAGAACTAATTCAGCAGGTACTATATTCTGCACAACCATTTTTCGCTGGGCCTCAAGGATCATTACCACCTGCTTCTCTGCACTTCAACAATTCCTTCATTACCAAACCCAGTATGAATTGCTGGCAAGATGGAGGTTGACTGTGCATCTGATGCCAGCTTCACTGCCAAAACAATTGCATGCCATGATTTACACATCATACTGCAGACTGGTCCATCGCCTGTGCTTGTGAATCACACAGAAAAGATGAATTACATATCCTGTATTATGCCCTAATACAAACAAAGCTAAACATATATAAGAATGCCTATATGCATTAGAGTTGCATCCTCTGTACCTGTTATGGTCCAGAAAATAATTTTGATTGGGCTTTTACAAACCTCATGTTATTTTACCTCTGCTCACCTGTGTTACTTCCCTAACAGCTCAAGGTAAACTGAACCACTAAGCCAATTAAATACTTAATATGAACCCTCCTCAAGAGTGCAAGTCAGTATACTCAGAGTTTACACTTTCCAAAGATGAAATTATAGTTACCCTGTGTAAGGATAAGAACAGGCTTGAAAATTTCTTTGCCCAAATCAGTTAAGGGAGGAATTGTCATGATTTGCAATAGCAAGATATATTGAAAACTGAATTTTGTCCTGTGCTGGTTATTGGGCCTCTAACTCTAAGGTTAGTTCTGCACCTGGGACATTTTTAATTCTGAATGGATAGAATGGACTTGAGTTCATCAGAAAATACTCTTAAACAAGAGTAGTACAACTCAGTACTATGCAATTGCTTGCTGAGTTCAGTGACAACTCTGATTTCTATGGGGACACTGATGCAGAGTACATGGTACAGTTTCCTACCAATTTAGCATCTAAAGTTACTTTTGAATTAATGATTTGTCACTAATTTTTGACCTATACTTCATTCTCCATGGTTTTATTGTGAGAGAGTCACTGTTACAAGTTCAGGTTGTCAGCAGTACAGCAGTAGCTTCTCTTCTACAGTTGAAAATCCTTTTCATCATCTCAACAGTTCCTATCATTAAATTTCTGGAAAGGTAAATTTTACTCTCTACAGATGTGCTTGAATATTCTAACGTACTTTGCAGGGCCAAACTGTAGTTTGTAAATAAACTGACCCAGGAACCTCAGCAAAAGTGGGTGCTGTTTAGCAGACCACATCTTGCATCTATCTAAATCAGTGGTGCAACTCCCTTTTGTAGCTGTTGACTCCAGCTTCCTGAGAGGCAGTGAAGAGAGGACACCTGTGTCCCAGGCTGTCTTCTGTCTGTCTCAACAGCACAGTGATGACTGCCCAGGTCAGAAATGCCCTCATACTAGCAAACCTTCACCCAAAGCTGACAAGGGTCATTGTCCTAGTCCTGTAGTTTAAGGGTGACCAGAGAACCCTGGGATGGGTAGGCAAGCAGCTGGGACAGCCACTTAGGGAAGGAACAGGTGCTTGACACCAGCACTGTGTGTAGGATACAACATTTGACCCGGTCTGAAAGCATCCTGTAACCTTATCTTGGCAAGGTCAGGTGTTACCATAAATAAGGCCCATCTGTGCAAGGCTTCTGGCAACATTTATTTGAGCTGCAAGGGTATAAATATGTAATTTTCTTCTTGTGAATAATGGATAATGGTGGTTTCAGTGGTTTGCTGGAACTGTTCTGCCAGTAACACTCAAGGGAGGAAGAGTTACATATTTTCTTGTCTCAGGAGCAGCATATTTGGTGTCTGCCATGGGTTTGAATAGGGATGCTGCTTTTTTTCTCTTAAGAGCAGCCAAATTCTTTACCAACATACCAAGCAGGATTTGTGTTTATATTGGCCTCTCTTTCTTTTGGCTAATAGTGTTGAAAGGTATCTCTCCCAGACTTAGGAAAATGTGGGAGAGCTGTTAACACTGTTTGGCATCTACAAGTCTGGCAATGCTGTACCACACACACTACCACAGTCAGGTACTATTTGGGCTGCTCGTCACAGCTCAGTGACTATGCAAGCCAATGTACTACTGCTTATAGCAATGGGAGATTTCCTCCTGCCTTTAGCAATCAAAACATCAGGAGAATGAGTAGGGAAATTATTCAAAAACTTGCAAGAAGAAAGATGCACTACTGTGATTTAGAAATATACTGACAAGGGAGAAACTACAAACTACAGCTTTAATCCTAATCACAGCTGTAGTCAAACGAAAACAGGATGTGAAGGAACATTCCTAGCAGAGGTGCTTCAAAAATATGATCTAGTATTACTACTAAAAAAGATTTTGGTCTGTCCCCTCCAGGAAGTATTTAGCTAGTCTTATATATGTATAGACATGTCTAGACGACTGTCTGAAACAGGACAGTAAGAACCAGAAATGCTTCAAAAAGCTTGAGAGTATCCTACTGAGAAAGTACTCATTGACTGAGTTGTGAGCTTGCATCAAATATCAAGTACCAGGGAGCAGGGCTGGATGAACCCAGGTTTTTTTGTGTTTGTAGAACACAAAGCTACTTTTTTATATGCATATATATACACACTCTTCCCTTAACATCAGAGCTCACATTTAAGCAGAAGCAGAACAAAAGAAGCTGTATGACTTCCCTGCCCCTCCTCCTTTTAAATGTGGACAGCTGCATCACAGCAGGCGATGGTGAACACAGCCGAGCACACATGGCTGCAGGCATCTGGACAGAAAGGCTTTTGACTGCTTAAGGCCCAGTTTCACTCCTAGGTGCTGCTTCAAACTTCTTTTCTAAGACTAATTCAGCAAGCAGGTAAAAAAAAAGTTCTGCGTGCAACATGGTTTATGCAAATAATCAAGTCTTAGATTTCCTCGGGTGGGAAGGAGAAAAGCAGGTTAGTTAAGCCAAGTTAGTTGATATTCTGTTGATTTTTCATGATGCTGCATTCGGTACAGAGGTACTGTATGTGTCTTCCTGGGCATAGGAAGATAAGCATATGCCTGAACAACACTGGTCTCTGAATTAGCCTGTCTCACAACTTGTCTTACTGTTGACCTTGCTCAAAGCTAGCAGGTAGAAGAGAGCACCAAAGAGGAGAGTACCTTTTTCCCCTCCCTTAAGCTTCATTTGCAAATACATGTTTTGAGCATCTTGAGATTCAGCTGTACCCATGGTCCTCAAACCTCAGGGTGCCCAAGCACTTGGTACCCCAAGCTGCTTGCACAACTGAGATGCAGCTGCAGAGACACAGCTAGCCTCCCTGGGGAAGGAGAACAAATAAATGTGATGATACATAGGAGGAACTTGAAGGGAATCACAGGTGAGATCAAAAACAAAGCAGCAATGACGATTGATGGAGAATTCAGGAGGGTGCACATACACGTACTGGACATGTAAGGATTTGCTAGGTGTGAAAACGGTTTGGCTAGACAAAACATTAGAAACTGGTTGCTTTTGAGACCATGGTGAAACGTATGGTGGGGAGGAGCAGGACAGTAGCTACTGGAGAAATACTTAGCTGGGGCCTAAGGGAAAGAAGGTCCCTAGTGTGCAGTTGGTCCAGCTGGCAAAGTGTCAAATGTGGCATCTCACTCAGGGTGATACCAAGGGGACAGATAAAGGAGAGGGCTTGGCTTTTGGTTTATGTCACAAATAATCTGGATCCTCTGCTGCAGGTCTTGGGTTTGATGTCCTTCATCTGGCCCCATGAATCTGATTTGCTGCCTGCAAAGCATTTTGCAAAGAAATCTCCTTCTCCCAGGGGCAGAGGGGGATACAGGAGGAGACTAAGGAAAAGGCAAAGGTTGTATCTACCTGGTTGAAGTTTATGCTTTAAACTGTGGTCAGAAGATTCCAACCCACATGCCTGGAGTAAAACAAAGAAGCAACCTAGAATATTCATTAGCAGGGTACTCAGAGCTCACAAGTTTGTTTTCTTTTTTCTCCTATTGCTGTAATAGTTAAGTCAAAATAAATGGTAAGGAGGGGTAGTTGTGGGGGAAGTGAAGCCAACCCTGTGAAACAGCAGGGACACAGCAGCTGGCAGCTTGCTGGAGCTCAATTAGCATTAGCAGCCTGGTGTATCTACCAGCAGGCTGAGGGAGGGTGGAGGTGCTCACAGAAACAGGCTCCTTGTGCTGCCAAGAGGCCAACAATAAACAAGCAGAAATGTGTTAAATTGTAGTGTAATGAAGATCTCAAGATCTGACCTGTAAAGAGAAGCTCATACAGAAATTTGGATGCAGGAGTGATCACAAAACCTTTGGAGCTACAGCCCATATTCTAAAACTGAACAACTGAAACAGTGGTCAGGGAAGGGACACTACATTCTCTTATGTCACAATTAGAAGTGACTATGACCTCTTTAATATTACCAGTTTTAAGGAAATTTTCTTAAGGGTGTTCTTTGGCCTCTATCCTTCCTTACGGTTCCCTAATTTCTCCTGGCAATCAGAAAGTATTTAGACCGAGAACAAGGGAAAAAAAATTCAGGAGACTTTTCTTAAAAGTTTTCCAGGAAACTCCACTACTAGACAAACCAAAAAATCATCCACTTACCTGGTTGGAGACAGCACTCTTATTGCTCTATGGGTTAAACTACGGGAGCTGCTGACAAGATGGGGTCAAGGAGCTTAGTATCAGGTTTCCTAGATTGGAAAGAGCAATCATGCTCTGACTGTGTTTGCTGGAAATTCTATGGTGTCTGGTGTATTTAATGTATGCTTTCCTATACTTAAACCAAGTTCACAGGTCTGCAGCATGGTCTCACTGGATTTAGAGTGGGTTTGTGGTGTGAGTTTTATCAGTGCAAAACTACACAGATGCACATTAAAACTCAAAATATTTATTTAGACCCTATGGTAGAGCACAGTGAGACAACAGTGTTGCTGTTGCCTTAAGAAAATGCAATTAGAGCAGGGCTGTTGCTCAGGTCTCCCTGTTTTAAAGGACCTTGTCCTGCTATGCACTTCAAAAAGTTGCTAGCTGCAGCTAACAAGATTCAGTGGGAATGTATGAAGGGATGGATGCTGATGCATCACAACCACCATCAATGCACTATGATCCTTTCCTCCCTTGCCATTTCCTTGTGCTCTTGTGAATAGCTACATTGTTTTACTCATCTGAAGAATGGGGCATGGGACCGTGAAGGGAATTAGGTCAAAAACCTCATGAAACAGTGCCCAGAATATAAAAGGAAAGTGCACTGCAGTATGAGGCTCCTTGGTTGTGCCGAGGTGATTGCATGTTTCACTAGTGAGTAGATATTGAGCAAAATAGAACCAGTAAATGCAGAAATTTCTAACATCCTTACAGTAAAGACACATCTGAATGCATGTTCAACTGCTAACTCACTAGGCTGAAACTCTTTGTAGTTTTAAAAATAGCCTAAAGTTAGGCTTCCTACCTTCCTACTCCACACACAGAAGCTTCAATTTTCCAAATGGGTTGGGAAAAAGATAAAAACCCAATCAATATATGTTAATCCTCTTAGTGTCTGCAGTTCAGAGTAGAAAAGGCATTCTTTCCTGTGAGAAACCCCTACTGAAACAACTTGTGTTTGAAATTCTTCCCTTTTCTTTTTTTCTTTCCACCCTCTAGACCTTTCATCATAGGCAAGCTACTCCTTATGCCTTTGTTTCTTTGTGTTGTCTCTATCCCATCTCCCCCTGGCTGATGGTAGAAAGAAAACACAGCTTATACAGGATGAAGATTTCTAAACCACACGTGCTTTACTTCAGAAAACAGAGAAAATGAGATGCTTTATTTGCATACAGCAGTCACACCTACAGCATGATTGAAATGAAATATTAATAATGGGAAGCACTTCAGTTCACTGACAGAGGAGTGCATACCACTGCATTCCATGTTCCAGTACTAAGCAGATGCTTTAGCTAGCTTCCTAGCTTCCATGTCCTGCTTAGCCTGTTCTCTCATCGCTCTCTCTCTCTCAATGAGAAGTATTTGTAGTTCTTCCCACTTCTTGAGGTTCTGCTCATATTTTGCAATGTCTTCCACTTCACACTGTGGCAGTTTCTCCTTGACAAGTTGGGTTGTCAGGGTTAACAGGCTTTCAGATTCAACTTTGCCAAGTGAATGCAGTTTGGAGTTCAGCTCCTGTCAGAAAAGGAGATTTGATAGGAGTGTCAAGGAGAAAGCCAGTAAATCACAAAACAATCAGACACAAAATACTTCTCTACAACCAACTGAATTATTATTATTAGTAGTAGTAGTAGTAGTAGTAGTAGTAGTGCTGCTGCTGCTATACAGGCCAGGTTACTATTACACATTCCACTACAATGTAGTAGTTGCTACCATTTCTTGAAATGCTAACCTCTAGAGTATTTGTCTTTATTGCAACAAAACTGAATCAATGAAATTTCATTTTCATTAACTATTCAAATTCTCTTATTTTTCCAAGTTCAGTTATCTGGTATTAACAAAGATCAGCTAACCAGTCAACCATAATAAATATTATTTAGACACCTTGATTTTCTCTTGCCTCAAAACCAACTGCATGATTTCATCCACACCGCCTGCATCAACATCCCTCCCAACAGGTCCATGTCACTTCAAATGTTCTCTTTCTAACTGCACACTAAGTAACTCCTATAATTTTTCTTCCAAACTTACTGTGTCTTAGGTGTGACTAACACAGATTATACAACACTGTTAAAGCAAGTGATACATTTTTAGGGATATTCTACACTGAAATAGAGCAAAGCCTTAGAAAGGAACTCCAATTTTCTTTCTTAAGCTTTACTTATATAGATTTCCTGCAGCCTAAAATGTTAATACACTTAGGACAATGAATCATCTAGTGATACTATTTCTGGCTTTCTGTGATCTTTAGCCTGATGGCTCTTTCATATTCTGATTAATTGCCTTGAATGTGCAGATAAACAACCATTGAAAAGATGATACAGCACTGGAAAATTCTTTATCCCTTGTTCACTCATTAGGTGAAAACACATTTTTCCAACTCTTTTTTTAAATAAAACATTTTACCCAGCCCAGCACTTGCAAAAATGTTTAAAGTAAGTATGTGTTCTAATGAAAGGTGCATCCGTATTTTCTTCATTTTAATGAAACTGTTTTGCATTGCAGTACAATGGAAAGAAGATGTGTGGATCATTCTCCTCCAAACAAAATGGCAGTTTTAGAGCCATGCAGATATCCAGACTTCCAGTTATCACTAGAAGTTTATGCAGTATGCAGCTGATCCACAGTGTTCCTCTTACCCAAGCTCAGGCTGGAAATAATCTGGAAGTGCATATTCCCTCAGATCCTACCTGGAGGCTCTGCCTTGTTTTTTAGGCAGGAAACTATTATGTCCCCTCTGAGGCCTCTCCACTTCTCTCTCCCTCAGCCAGAACAACTGCAGGCTTTGCTTTGTTTTACCTCAGAGGTCTGAGCTGGACAGACAGCAGATCAAAGACTCTTTAAAATGCTACAGAGGCAGGTCTGAGTGTCTTGCATATTTGGTTCTGTCTCTTTTTTGATTTTATGACAAAGAATGAAGACAAAGCAAATGTCTTCAAAGCTAATGAACTAAAACCAAACTCAATAAAGTATTTAGGTGTTTTAGTCTCAGTAGGTACACAAGGCATCAGTGAAAAAACTGGAGAAACTGTACAACTTGCGTTTGGGGAAGAAACTTGACAACTATGTTCATAGATTAGATGTGTAACTAGTTTAGATCATTCACACTCTTCCTATTAAGCTCTACCAAGGATGAGCTGAAAAGGGGCTGAACTTAAAACACAGGAAATTGAACTACAGAAAGGCAATAAACTGTAAACTAGCAGGTCTTGTCTCCTAAGCCATTACTGGCATCACTGGAATCACTGGTATCCTGGAATACTTCCTGCTCTTCTCTTAATTAATAATACTGATTTAGGAAAGCAGGCTGTCTGTCCCACAGGTACCAAAAGAGCACATTCATAAATGCTTAAATCATGACTTTTATAAGCAGTCTCCATGGCTCTGCATGCAGGTAAGTTAGGGAAGAAGGTGCATTGCTTTTGGTTTTCCCAGTATTTATGTGATAAAATGTTTGCCAGCTACTGATCATTGACACAGATGGAAATAATTGCCTGAAGAACACTATATAGTGACCAGTGAGCCTCAGCACACAGGATCTGAAAATAGGTAATTACAACACAAATGAGTGTCAGAGTCTAGATTACAGCTCTAACAGCTTTTAGGAAAGAGACAAATGCCCTCAGGTCCTCTTTTTTTTTAGTGGAAGCAAAGCCAAGTATCCATATCTGTTGGACTTCCATGACTTTTTCAGGTACTTTACAAATGGCTGTTCTGAAGGTTGTTATGAGACACAGAGGCCATTCCATGGCGTACCACGGAGGAGCATGTGTATGTCTGGAGCAAACCCATATGCTTTTGCCTGCATTCTGAGGCATATGATTTGTGAAGCAGAATTGGAAATGCAGGAGGCAGAAGTAATTGGATTTGAGCTCAAGGAGAAAGACTGGGACATCTTGGCTAATTAATGCAGGGCTGGACAAAGTGCAACTGAATTTTTTTCAGCGCCAGAAGTGCAAACCCTCTGCTGTGGTTACACAGAAGGGGCAGATGATCTGTGCTGGGGCAGGAGCTGGGGAATGAACACATCGCCAGGTTGACTCAGAGTTGCCACCTTCCCTCACCCTGAAGGATTTCTAGTGCACTGTGAACTAGTACACCTGGAAGTGTCCCAGGCCACAAATGAGAAGAGCCATTATGGCTGGCCTAATGGATTTGAGAGAAGAATCTAGGAACTCCTTCAGGCTTAGCTGAAATGGCATTCTCACTCGCAAGCTCCTTTTCTCATTCACACAACTGTTGCATGACTGCAACACACAACCAGAGATTTTGGCTTATTACTGATGCATAGATGTCACATGGTAGCTTTGTCTTTCTAATATTCAGATTTTCCTGTTCAAATTTTAAACACTGGGACTAGTTTTTTGGCCAAAGGTCACTCACTGCCATACCAGGGAATGCCTGAATTAGGATTAATTATGGAATCTATGAAAAGGTTGAGCTGAGAAGAAAACTAGGTTCTTGGCACTAGTCCCCAGTTTGATACTCAGACCTCATTTTGGGCATTCTGCATTATTTTCTTCAAGGCTAGACAATGAACAGACAAAAAGAGATACAAAAATCTTCTCACTCCCTCCTTCAAAGGACACTTGTGTTTACCTAATTCACTGAAATTCATCAAGGCATTAATTACCATATGTTGAGCACCCACTGATTCCCAAACACTTAAATTAAGAACTTTTAACTGCCATAACACAAGTTTAGTATCTAAATGTTAGTGGCGAAGTTATGTAAGTCAAAATTAAAGCAAGACAAAGTGTATGTGTGAGCTGAAACCGTAATATACTAGTCTTAACTTTTGAAATTTCTTTAAACAGTCTGTATCCAGCACAGCTGTCCAAGGTCAGAGCCATCCAGCAGAAATTAAGGAAACTGATGGGTTATGGAAAGAGCACTGCTCATGAAACTGTAAGCCAGGTAAGGTTCAACCTTAAGTACTTGATTTTTGCCACAGCACAAAACAGAGTTGATAAAGTAAAATTAGCTCATTTAGCTAACTTTGAGATGATCAAATAAAATCAGATGATCAAATTAAATGCACTTATTATGTAGATGTGCCCTAATGAACAGCCTTCTGTGTTTCTTAATGTTATCATCAGAATGATGATAACAATCTAAAGATAAAAGGAAGGTGATATGAACTTGATTTAATTTTCCAGTCTGAAAGTACAAGATACAACATTCCTACATAATTATAATGCACACAAATGGACAATAAATTCAGGGTAGTCTCACACCCATTATAATTTATTTTAATGAGCACAAGCCCACACAAGGTCAGATAACAAGTCTCTAAAGATATAACACTTTTGCACACAGGAATGAAGTTATCATTTTCATGTATGAAAAGTGAAGATAAAATTCCAGCAGACAGACAAAAGACAAGTAGCCTTGAGCATTTATGTCTTTGTATGCTGCTGCTTCCTGTTTGGAGAAGTGAAAATGCAAGGTGACATTACTTTCAAAAATGCCAAACAGAATCCTGATGCACTGAAAGGGTGTCAGTCTACCAGCCATAGTAAGTCAGCATCTGTATTTTCTAGTATGCCTCACAGAGATCTACCACAGCTTAGAATATTTAGAGAAATTAAAATGTCTTACCTTGAATCGGCTGTAGTACTCAGGTACTTTAGACTGCTCTGTTTCTTCTGACTCTGCACATTGCGACTTCTGCTCTAATTTCTTGGCTTCTTCAGCAGATTCTGGATCAGGTTTGGCTTCAAAGACAGACTGCAAAATGGTCTCTAAGGCATCAATCTAAACAATCACATTTGTCATGGTTAGAATCAAGAGTTTGGGAATACAATCTAAGTAACACTACTGTCAAACAACTTAATGAATTACCTTGTATTTTGAGATGACTTCTGTATATGCTAAATAGAAACCCAAATTCTAAAAGGAAATGAGAGAATCTTGGAAGAATTTTGTACTGTGCTTGGGATCTTGGAGTGTGTGGCTCTCACTCACAGTCATGCATTGCTTTTTGGGCTCTACTACTGGTTATGTACAGAGATGCAGCATTAGTAAAGAATCAGCAAGAACCTTCTTTTACAAGTTCTTACATTATCCACTGAACAAAGTAAAAAGTACCTCTATACAGATATCATTTCTAGGAATTAATAGCACTTACTATTTTTAGAGTATCAGTACGCAGACAGATAGGATTCTCTATGGATCTATGGTTACCAGAGACATACAGCCCTGTTTCAACACCAGGATGTTCATCTACAACCCAGAGCAAGACAAGGAATTCCCAAATTTGTCTAGGGTTTGTAAGCAGAAAAAAATCACAAGTGTATTAAGTTGAATTCTTCAGACTTCAAGTAAGAAAGACACCTCCAAAACCACACACCTGAAGAGGTAACTCAAAATGGTGGAAGTCACAGATGTGACCTGTCTTGGACTATCCAGTATTATTTTTGGAGAAGCTTCAGAAAATAGAGCAATAGGTAGGAGTACCTGCTGAGCAGTGCCCCAGACTTCTGCTTGTCAGGGGAGACTGCAAGTTTAGTAGTGACATAAGCAAAAAGGAGGCTCCCACTATCAGTGACACCTTAGGAAAAAGTACCAAGAAGAGAAGGAGAGACCTCTGTGATGTTTCTATGCTCCAGCCCATGTCATAGTGACATACTAAGTTACTCCTAAACTGTCTGATTCCAGGATCAGCCTGATTTGCCAGGATCAGCCTGATTTGCCACAACACTCCTAAGCCCCAAGTCCCTTAGGTAGTGCCGACCTCATAAATGGACTGAATCTAGCCATCCTCCCTGTAGGGCAGTACAAACATTCTAGAAATCACTCTGTTGGCTTTTTGGACCAGTACCACTCAGGACATCATCTGAGGTCACAGAATACATACAATTAGCCATAAGGGCAAGAAGATGTGACAGTTCATCCTCACTACTAAAAAATATGTCTCTGAGTGGTTTCAAAAACTTGAGAAACAAAGTTGTCTTCCTATCCCTACAGACACGTTTCCTTTGACACAGACACAGGTGTCTCTAAAGGGAGGGCAAGGCTTAGAAAACTTACTTAAATGGTCTGTGGCAGCAGCACACATTCACTGCCAAGGACATGCCAGCAGACATCATCACTGGCTCATCAACTTAAGCACTGATTCTGTTCTAAATATTATTTCTCCTGTCTTGTAAAGGCCTCTGAAGTTTGCAGGGCATCTTTTCATTAACAAAGCATAGAATTCACAGGTTTTATTGAAGTTTGTTTAATATTAAATTCCCCTTGTTCAGTAGGTTGCAGCCTTTATACTTACAGCTTCTTTACAGATTTTGATGTCCCCTGACAATGAAGCCACATTCTCCATCACTTGCAAGGCTCTATTTAAATATCCAGGTGTCCACATCAGTGGCATTAGATGGTATACAGCTCTTAATCCTTTTGTCAACTCCACCTTCCCTGTGATAAAAACACACTTTATTGTTAGTGTTTCAATATCTGAATCTTAATGGAACCTGTATAGGTTGGCTCTGGATTTTAGCAAGTGTCTTGGCTTCAGTGGTAAAAAAAAACACCTACAAAGTTTTTCTGAAAGAATTTCCATTGCTCTAATTTTATTAATGTGCCTCTTTTTTGCTCAACTTCATCTAATTAAGTGCATGTTTCTGGTACCTCCTCATTCCCCCTCACCCAGAAATTTGCCGAGATGGAAATCAGAGTAAGTGGTCAGGTTTTCTGGTTGTCTGGCTTTGTAACAGCAGCTTGTAGAAGGATGCCTGAAGATCTCAGACAAATGTCTCCTTACCTTTCAGCTGACTATGGAGCATGTATGCACTAAATCTGATTCTCCAGATTTACCTCTGTGGCCTCTAGGGTTTACTCACCCATAACAGCACATATTATGGCTAAGTGCTCAGCTTACTACCCCTGTTTCTGCTTAGGCTTCCTAAGGAAAATACAGGACACCTGCCAAAAAGCAAATTCTAGTTTTTGATATCAGACAATCTGTGCAACAACGTGTTCATTGATTTTAGCATGACCTGTGATGTACTACACCACTTGCAAAGTGGCTTTTTTCTGCCAGTAATTACTTGAGATCACAAAACTCCTGCATAATAGAGGAAGCACACATGACATTGTAGTAGATGCAATTTACAATGATTGCCACTCTTGGGCTTTGATCTTGTTATTGTCAGCATAACAGATATTACCTCTTCAAGTGTAGCTTACAGGAGTTGTGTCCAAGCTCCCAATTCAACCTGCACTCTGGCTATAATAAGACAAAACTATGAGACACACCCTCTTTACATGGAAGAGAACAATTTAGGAAAAGCAAGGTAGTAAGTGCACAGACAAAACCTATGGACCATGGCTAAATTAAAATAGCTGAGGTGCTTGAGGTCACTCTGTGCCTGTAGACATCTTTTTCTCTCTCAGAGGTCAGTTCCATTAGTGTTGGCAAGACTTTGATATATGTGACATAACAGTAAATAGCTTTTGATCCACTGAAAGTCAATGTCATGGACCAAGCACTACTGCTCTCAGAAAAGAGTGAAGTGCATTTTTGAAATACAGCTACTACTCTACTAATCTATATGACATTTAAAACTCTCCAAACTGAATGCCAACTGGACAGTAAAGTCGTTGTCTGTAACAGTATCTCCATTGGATTATGAACTACAGCACTTTGAAAAATCCTGCTTTCAAATTAGTTTTCACATTTATCCCTCTTTTTGGCTGAAAGTTAGGGGTTTTTTACAGTCATGATAAATACAAATCAGCATCCTAACTCTGCCACCACACATCATATTTTGAGGTGACATTTGAAGAACAAATTCACTTTTTATTACCCTCAATAATGCAGTAATGAAACAAAAATTTACAATAAATTGTTGAGTACTTACTTTCTAGTGAATAATCATTTTGTAGAGAAGAACAAAACCATATCCATCTCTACCATATTCCACTAAAGAGTCAGAGGAAATTCAAGAATTGTTTGCCCATTTCCCTTCCCTTCAATTCTGAATATACTGTAACTTCTCTTTAATACTATATAGCACTGCTATCTGCTGTTCACAACCCCAACATTTACTTTACAATGATTACTAAAAGTTCTAACCATAGTGTGTTCCAGGGTGTGCTCTCCCATCTCATAAGGTTTAAAGGTTATTTTAAGATGTTCATTAACCAGAAAGACCCTGTTGTCCATAACCTTATAATGTGTGTCATAGAAATCTGTACTTTAGGGTATTTTTTTTTATGATTTGTTGTTCAGCCAACAAACAAATCCCACTGTTATTCAGAATATCTTCTCTCTTTCAACATCTAACCCAAACATGCAATGAGCACTACAACTGGTTCTGAAGCTTTCTGATGAATCAAATTCAAACCAGTACTACCCTCCAGGCCTACAAAACAGGTTCAATCGTAACTCTGAAATTGTCCTTCCACTATTTCTTTTTCTCCTTTGCCTTCTCCTTGATTACATTTTAATAAAACAAAGATGCCAATTTAGTTCAGGCTCTGAAGACAAGAGGGGAAAGCTGACAATGAGGGAGGTAGAACTTACCAAGGAATGCATAGCCATAGAGCTGGGAACTAAAACCCACAGTGTTACTTTGCTTTAGACCCGTAAGCAATAGCGAAGCTCCAATATTTCTCTCTTCTTCCCACTGCAAATAATGTATCGACTAAGTAAGTGTTCCTTTAACAAATACAAATATAAAATGGCAGCAAAGACAGCATGCACAGCTTTCATCACATCTCAGCAATAAAGTAAAGAATCATTAAACATGCCCAGAGTTTAGTTACAGTATATGTGTCCTGAGGAACAGTACAGACTGTACTGAGGAACAACTCCCTTTCCAGAAGACTAATACGTGAGTGATTGAAATTTTGCAAGAAAGTTCTTCTTACTATTTTTACCCCTACATCTGAACCGAACACAGAAAACTGGTTCTGAAGATTACAAGGCATTGAATGGTACTTTGAATGGTGTATACGAATAAAAATATAATTTCATTGCTGTCTTTGGATGGGATTACTTCAAAATTCATATTAAATAAGTCATAGCTATATAAATAACCTTGCTTTAAACATGTCTTATGTTCATACCACCTTTGCTTGCACATTCAGCTTCCATGAAGCACTACAAATACTGACAAATGCGCATCTCCGCAGTACGGATATACAAACGTGGACAAACACAATGGAAAAATGAGATTTTCATCCCTTTGCTTTTCATAGTGACTAAGCATGCTTTATTTCTAAGGAATGAAGAGAATATCCAAAACAGTAAATGCGCTTTTCTCTTCTTTGGTGAAAACTCAAATTACAACCCAATTGGGTAAAACCTGAAGGCACCTGTAAAATGTGTTTTGGAAGATCCTTCATGTAACACAGATGGAGGTGTCAAGCATTTGCTATATAGATGACAACATGCTATTGAAGGCTTGAGCAAATTACATTAAAAATAGCTTCCTACAGAGATCATGGCTGAGCCCTTTACTGACTGAGCCCCTTCTCCAAAGGTAGAATAATGCCACTTCCAAGACCCTGAACTGTCATTCAGGCTTAAAGCAAGCAAGCTGTAAATAATAAACTCATAATCCCTGGAGTTAGGAGAAACATAACAAAATTAATTTTCAAACAGATAGGTAATAAGAAGCTATACTCCCAAAGCCAACTGGGATACTAAAAAAACCTAGTAAAAATGCATTATAATTCTGCAACATGACCGTTACCAAGCTCTGATGGTGAGCAATACTAAGCTCAATGGGATTCTATATAATAGCTGACTTTTTTTAGCGGCAATCGATAGAGTCTGCTTTGAACTGAAGTATCAGTTCATGTCCTTCAAATGGGCACACATTACATCTGAAAATCCCTACACACCCTCCCTTTCAGAGAAAGGGCAAAAGGGGTGACGAGTGATTTGATGGTTTTCATACTTGGTTCTTTCTTTTTTCCTTTCTTCCTTCTGCAGTTGCAAAAATAATGAGAAAAAATATTTCCCCCATTTTTTATCCCCCACGTAAACTTAGAGGTTATAAAATATGTTCATGATTGAATGTCTAATTGACTGCATCACAACACTTGGAAGCAGAAGTTTTGTGTATCTTTCTGAGTGTGGTCAGCTTACCGTATGTTCAGACTTGGTTGCCAGGTACTGGTATAAAACATAGAGAGAAAGAAGCTGTGTTGATAATTCATCAAAACTTTCTTGGAGCATGATCTCTGTAACTACTGACATAGCATCTATGGAGGAAAACAATACTTAATCAGCAGAGCTTCCAATACGTATCTTCCTTTTGCACCCACTCATGTTCAGTGACACTTTATTGCTGCAGTATGCTTTGCAATAGTTAAACAGAAAATAAAACATTTCCTGCAACTAGAATACACCTACAGAATTAGTCTTATTCCTTTGGGTTGCTCAAACACACTGCAAGAAGGAAGAATGGGTTGAACAGCATGAAACTACAGCCAAGGAGTTCTTAAAATCATCTTAGCTCTACACATTTCAGTTGGCTCTTTCCTCAGCTCTTCAATCACTAAAAAATTTTAAAAAAATATTTCTTTGTTCTTGTGTTTTGATTACAAACAAGAGAAAACGGGCTTAACTTCATTAGCCTTAGGGTGACTGGAGTACAAAGGGTAAGAACTGTTGTCACAGATCATCCACAATGGTCTATTCAGCAAACAATGCTCTAGAGAAGCTCTACATGTAGTTTCAGTGACACTCCTATCAGGAAGGACAGTTTGGAAAAAGGACTTCAGCTTTACACAGAAAATAAATATAGAAAAACTATGGGGGGATTCAAAGACAGAGGGGGTATGTCCCAAAGTAAAAAAATTGCATGTATTAATTTATTGTTTAGCAAAATCTTTCAGTTCCTTTCTATTATCTGTTTTAGAAGAGCTTTATGCAAAGGAAACCTTACTGCAAGTTTACAGTACTAGAAAACCTGCAGTGAAATTAAAATCAGTCATTAAAATCACTATCTGTCCTCAAACATGAGAGGTAGTTCCAATATGGCAATTCAGCATAGCTGGCTTGCTCCACTGACAGTCTGAAAGCCTACACAAATAGTTTATATATGTAGCTTTTTGAACAGTTAAATGTATGGAAGACGAATACCAACACACATTTTAATTCTGGTAACACTCTAATTAATTGTCACTAATAAGTTCTATCATATCAGTACGACATATGTCAGACTGAAAATGATGTAACCGAAGAAGATGGTTTACACTTGCAATAGGATTAATAACAGTAGAAACTGTGAATCATGCAAGTTTCAAAACTATAAAAAAAATAAAATCCCAACAAAAACAAGAGAAAAACATGCAGAAAATCCTTAAAGGGAAGGTGAAGTTGCATTTTATGTTGAATTTAGGAAAAAATATGCCTACAAGTTTTTAGTCTAAAAAAAAAACTCTGTAAATATAAATATATAAATATAAATATAATATATATAACTAAGAATGCAGTAATGGTATGTGTTTTCTTACCTTCATATTTCTTCTGCTTTATAAAGCAATCCAGCAAAATATTGAATGTAAAATTATCTGGAAAAATTCCATACTGAACCTGAAGAAAAGAAAGAAAAGAAGTTGTGTGCAAGTGTGCTGTTCAAATCTTTGCAAGCACAATGCTGCAGATACCAGAAAGAGCAGAACCACGACACTGCACATTGGTGCAATGTACAGTCAAACAACACAAGAGATTAGCATGGCTCCTGTGATGTAGGCCCTCCAACTTCTGATGCACTGGATTTGTTTTATCATTTTATCTGAGCCTTTTGCAGAAGGAATGGTACTGCCTATCATGTTATTATGCCTCCCCTGCAATTAACACGTCTTGGACACCAATATTATTTAAAACCAAAAAGCTTTCTGAGAAAAGAGAGAATTTAAAAACCGTAAAAAAGCCATTGCTAAAATTCAACTGCAATAGTAATTTGTATTCTGATAAATAAATCTGAACTTCAAACTATGGTCTGCAGGACCTGGCTGCAACAGGAATTCCTGTCAAGCCACACTTGAATCAAAAGCCAATCAAATATATTCGTGTCTGTTTTTTGGTAAAACTTACCTTGTTTTGTATTGTGTATAAGGCTTTATCTTGAGCATTGTATTTTAGGCACTGTCTGATCCAGCTGTGAATGGTCCAGTCTCTTAAGTACCAGCAATTTGGGCTATGCCTAAACCTAAAGATGAAAAAAAGTTCTGGTGACAATATGACTCTGCTACCACATAAACAAACTCTGTAATCAACCCAACTATGAGTTTCAAAACCTCACAATTTGTGAACTCAGATAAAAATTTCTCCATGTTTGACTTGGCAGTCAATCACTGCTCTCTAAAGAGCTCCAGATAGTCCTTTCAAGGAAGAGAAACAAAACTTTGGCACGTAAATAGTATGTACAAAGGGGAATCTGATATTTTTTACAAATGCATAATATTTAAACTTCTCACTTTCCTGAAAGCCTATTGCTTTTTTCTTGAAAAAAAAGAATACCAAAAAATAACAGTTTGGTACATTTATGAAGACCAACGGAGACTGGTGTAAATACTGTAGTATGTTCTGACATTGTCCTTCTGATTGTGTAAGATTGCATTATATAACATTTTGATGTATAATGTTGCTGTGCTTGTCAAAGAGCTATGACTGATAATGTCAGCAAGTATCAGAATTACATCAAAATATATCCGCATTTGAAACGTTGGAGCTTGTGTAATCTGGTGTCTCTCACGCTTTCTAAATCATGCCTCACTTCTCCAGTTAAGAATTCATTATGCCTCAGTACAGGTCATCCCTGGGCTGCTGCATGCTCCATTTGCCTTAGAAATGTTTCATCAGTGAGGCATAGCTCATGCACGAGGAACCTGCTGGAAAGCCTTTCCTCGCCTCTCTGCACCAGTTTAATCTATTCTGAGACACCTCATGCCATAACTTCAGCAGTCTTCCAAGGCAAACCACTCCTGCGCTCCACCAATTTGTAAAATTAAATACTTTTAATTTAATTGCATCCTTATTCAGACACATACACTTTGCTCTGTATTTGAACAAATGGTGACAAAAAGCACATGGAACTTTAGCTTTGACAATTATCCAAGCATCAGTTAAAAGTTCAGTGGTAGGAGCTGCTGCCTTGGTTCTGAGCTGAATTTCATACTCTTGTGTGAAGAGATGTATGCAGTCTTTCTCAATTCAAACAAAAACTGATCTCAGCCCCCAGCACAGAAGTGACTGCCACTTTCTGTAAAGAACACCAAGGACTGAGCTGAGCTCATGTGCAGATGCTGTAGCCCCAAGCCAAGCTGCAGCACCATTTAGAGGCAGGGTAGACTCTTCCATCTGAGTAAGCGTGCTTTCCAGAACGTTTATCAGATTAATGTGGCCACCAATCCCCTTTCCCCCTCAGTAAATCTCTTGTCTGTCACTGAGGGCTACACACATGACCAAGGCTGGAAAAGTACTGCAGCTAGGCAGCCTTCAGAACGATGAAGACAGCCATGCCAAAAGTGGATCTAAACAACTACAGAGTCTAAATATAAGTACTGTAAGTGGCATAGAAATCTCCCCATTAAATTAGAATTTAATAGCCAAAGAAAAGCATGCTTTGAATATTAAATTACAAGCATTCTGGTGCTGTAATTGCTTTCCATTTACTTCTCCCTGGAGCTCAAATACTTAAGAGTAGCAAGAATGTATATTTGCTTTCACTAAAGTCCTGTGTCATGGACAAATTCAGTTACAGGAATTTGGATTTAATCATACTTTGATGAAAAACTTATCTAAGTGCTACAGACTTTTTCACCAGCAATTTAAGAAGGGTCCAGCTGGAACACCAGCACCCAGCAATAATGCTGCTGACATATTTTCAAGTTTCATTAAATGCTTATATTGTTTCACCAGTGGAAAACAACAGACTTGTCTTTCAAAAAGTGTGATGCTGATACTCTCAAATATTTACGTTTTCTACTAATACAATCTTTGCAAATTAAAAGCAAGTATTCAAAAAACAACAACAACAAACAACCCAACCAGCTGTTTTTAACGCATTTGAATATTCAACTTTGTTTCACAGTTCTGTTTATTCTCTTGAGTACACCACAGTGAGAAAGAGCACTCCAATACTTCCTGCACCCTGGGATTGCTAAAGCTTGCTGTAATGGAATCTTCTAGGTTTCAGAGTAAAACTGGATTTGGACAGCAAAAGGCCTAACAGGGATATAATATAGCCTAGAAACAGAATGAAGCCAATCATCGATCAACACTCATTGCTGGAATCAATATGCACAAAATCCAGACATATGTTATAAAACCTTGTAAAAAATCTGCACATCAGCTTTTATAGGGCTGGGACTGATTTTTGCGCATGTACGTGTGTGTGTATGACAACCACAGATTTTTTCATACATAATTACTGTATGTATGTTACTATTAATATCTTTATACTGATCTTTATGCTCAAATCACGTCTTGCCTGCCCTAGGTGTTATGCAAATAAAAATTAAAGTTCTTCTCAACAAAGTAATTTTCTGGTTAATCCTAACAATTAATTACAAGTTAGTTGCATGGAAATGAAGAGGGAACTGGTGTCTGAATGCAATATATATGCATGTACAAGACCCCTCAACACTAGACACTTCCATTAATCCATGATGTTGTAGGAGAATTGGAAATGAAAGGTGAACAATGACACTGCAAACTTTAATTGGCTTTGATTTAATTGTTAATGCTGGGATAAGTTCTGTCTCTGTTGTACTAGCTGAGAAGAGAAACCAACAGAGTATCTGTTTTTTACAATTAAAAAATCAAACAAATGTTGTTGCAGGCACTTTTATTTTAAATGGAATCAGGAAAAAGAGGAGGTTGCTCATCATTTTGACAAGCATTAACATCCTCCTCCTTCTCTATGTCCACCAAACAGGATATAATTAAGCAAGGCAATATGTTCAAGGACAGATGAAAAGACAGAAGGAAGTTAAAACTACATAAAAAAAAGAGGATTCAGAATGAATTAAATAAAGGAAATCAAAGCAACTGCTGTGTGTTTAATGGAGAGACCAGAAGGTTATCTTGCAGATGTCTGGTGCTGACACTCATTTTTCTGAGAACTAATAAAAACCTGAGAAGCCCAAGATTCTTATAATGTGTTCAGAAAAAAAAAAAAAACAAGAAGGAACTGTAACAATATTAGAGAAGCTCTCTGTTGGTACACTTTAATGCTAATGGCTAAAGAATCAATATGGTCATCCTTCCAGTCATTGAATGAGAACATCAGCCTCCATGGGGAATAAAACCAGAAATACTGGTAATACAGGGAGAGCCTGAAATATCAAGCTCATTGTGAATTTAAAAGTAGACAATGCAGTACTCAAGAGGATTCTTTTTCTTTTTAAAGGCTGTTCAAATTACGCAGTCCAGAAACTTGATTTTCACTAACAGTTGTCTTGTACTTGCAAAATGATTGTAACTTGGAAGAAGAGATAGGAGTGTACAGCATCAGTACAAGGCAACCAGAACAGGCCAGCACATTGGGCTACATTGTCAGATCACTAAGTTACCACATAAAGCCCTACTGCTCATTATTTTCAACTGTGCTGGGGTACTCACGCTGTGTGAAAGAAACTGAACAATAAAAAAGTTTAACAGATGCTGAGAGTGCTTCATGGGGTGCTGTACTACTATAGCAAGCATGACTTATTTATATTGGTCCTCACACACCGCAGAAAAGCTGAATTCCTGCCCTACTAATTTATTTCAGTCTTGCAATTTTGTTTGTGCCATCAAGTGGTGATGCACTCTAGCTGCTTTCACACACCCTGTCTTCTCAAGGGAAGTAATGCAGCAAACCTGAGAGCAAACAGAACCACCCCCTGCTGGTCTGCATTCTTTTCCCTAGGTTGACAGAGGGCCCTTCATTGCTCTGGGGACAGTCACAAATGAGGAAGACGGTGAAGGAAAATTTGCTGCACTACAGAAGAGAAAGTGCTGTAGAAGTGACATACCATGAGGAAGAGCTGCGCTCTGCTCCTCCTGGGTACTATAGAGGGAAAACCAGCTCAGCAGATCGGTTCCCGTTCTTTGCTGATCACAAATTCCATTTTGTACTCCATGGCTTTCTTAAGGGCCAGTCCAATTACTGGTACTCCCAGAAGCTATCCTTGTGCAAGACACTATTTTTCTCTTCCCCATTCTCCCCTGCTCTGTGAAACAGAATGAAGAGATCCTTCCTTTCTCCACCTTTACCTGACCTAATGATAAAGCATCTTGTAATGATCCATACATCCTACACTTCCTATCTCTCTTCTTTTAAAACTAGAGAGAAACATGGGTCTGCATGTTCATATATTTTCAACAGGAAGGAAGAGTGCCAGATTTCTTCTAATCCACTTACAATTCTACAAAGTCCAACGCAAAGCAGAGACTTAAAATTAATAAATATAATAGGAAATATCACTGCAAACCAGGAAGAAGATATCTCAATGGAATGAATCCAAAGCAACTCCACATTTTACATGAGTCATACAGAGCTGAGAAGCATATTAACAATGTCATGTTTTTTTCTTCCCAGGCACATTTTTTCAGCTACAATGCATAATGATCAAATGGATTCCAGGCAGGCTTAGCTTGGAAACTGGAAGGCTGTCACCCAGAACTCCCCCTTTGTTTGTCATTTCAAGCCACAAGCTTTGGGGGAAATCATCTACATTTTAAATGGACCCAGAGGCATTGCTTATACATCAGTGTCAAAGAAAACAATCCTGGAAGAGCAATCATTATTGACAGAAATTTCCTTTTTAAAATAAACAGAACTGTATTTTTCCATCTTTTCTTTGCCTGCCCTTTTAGCTTTCCTCCTTCTTGTATAAATCATGTAATAATTTGATGTGTAAACCTACCAGTCCTATAGGAAATACCTCACACATTAAGTGCCTACACTCAAAAACAGAGGGAACATACTGCTTTTGTATTGAAATGAAAAACTCAAGAAGTATGTGTACTTTAAGAAATCCATTATCAAAAGCAGTAATAGGACAGGTTAAAAAATTAGATATGACAACTGTAACAGACCATAGTCTAGGGCTGAGGCAAAATCTTACACATTTTCAAGCAGAAAATTGGTTTGCAGACTCCCTGAAAACACATATTCAGCCCCTATTGTATTCTAATTTTTATTGACTTTCCCCTGTCTTATATTTTGAATTTATTTAACTTGATTGCTTTGATGGTGTAATTAATTCTTCTAAACTAAGCTCCTTCCACATCCACATGAATTCATATTTCATGCACAACATTTTTTTCAAGATTTGCACAGAGCTCTTATACCACTAATGCATGTCTGACGATGGCCCCAAAATAGACCTAAATGATCAGATGTGGAGAAACGACAGTACAGAACCACAGTCAAACATCAAGGCTGAGCAGGAGACCTTAAGAATATTTTCAGTATCATGTCTTGTTTCATGTTATACCACATTAAGTTTTTATTTCCTTTCATTTCACTTTACAAGTTTACCTATTTCTTAATCCTTAAGCTTAGTAATAAGACTAGATTTGGAAAAGTAGATATTTTGGCTAGAAGTACCTACTACACATTTATTTAGGAAGACTCAAAATATCACCTGGGTAACTTCCCTCTACCAACAACTGAAGGGAGAAAATTCAGTTGCTTCAGGGTAGCTATTGCATTGCTCAAAACCACATTAATGCACAGAAAGCTCAGCTTCTCAAAGTCTCTTTCTAACAGTAACTATCACACAGCATTCACCATATACCAGCTAGGATGTAGTTTACTCTTTATTAACCTAGCTAGTTTGACAGTTTTTCTTTTTTTCCTACCCATTGTTGTCAGCCTCTTATCACTAAATGCTCTTCCTCCTTTCGATGAATTTAAGGCATCTTCGAGAGTAAAACATAAGGAATAACCCTTATTACATTAAAAGTTTAAAAAACAGTATGATCAAAGAGTTGCAAAATCCTAAATTTTTTAAGTCTTAAGATAATGTATGAATGGACAAGCAGTTTACCACAGCATAAATACTTTGCTTACACATAAATAGACCTAAGAGCCATCACAAAAGAAATAGCAAAACAACAGATAAGGAGCCTATGGCAAAGTTTAAACCAATTTATTGGTATTTCTGGTATTGCAATATTTTAAACAACTACTGGTACTCCTGAAAAAAAAAATCTGAATTATTTATCAATCCTTCCATCCAGATGCAGTCAACATAACAGAACTGCAGGGGACCTGCTCTTCCAACCTTCTGCCAGCAGGTTACACCAAGCAGCCCTGAACCTCCTTAGAAATATTTGCAAAGCACAAAGCAGCAATCCTTCAGGCAACCTGATTAATATCCTATACCTTAAATGCTTCAAATCTTTATTATAATTAGTTCAGACTGAAAAAGCAAATCCAAGGCTCAAACAACATATACTCAGTATAAACTCTTTGTCCTTGGGAAAACTCTTTGAGGCTGCTAAATGTGTTTCCTAAAAAGCTACCCTAGTCATGAAGATTCATAGTACTTCAGAATTATGCACTCCCTGGCACAACTCCAATGGAAGTTCACTTCTAAGAAGAATGTGACCTAGTCTGTGTCAGTTTAGCTTAACATGCTCTGTATGCCTAACCTGAAATAGGATGACACTCAAAGAAGCTGAAGACCTTAACATTTAAAAATCCAGTATCAACACAATTCCTTGTTCTAGGTTAAAGGGAAGGTCACTAGCGAGCTCAGAAGAAATGGACACTTGGGGATCCTCCTAGATGAAAGAATACTGCTACCAAAAAAAGGTGATGCCTGCTTTAGTCTCATGAAGGAAATAAATTTATTACATTCAGTTTTATTTCAAATGCAAACTATGAATAAAGCAACGCCCCTTTTTGATTTAACAAAATGATGAGGCGAACTGCAATGAAGGAAACCAAATAAACAGATTTTAGAATAGAGTACTTTTATTTTTCTCCTTTTCCCAGGATAATAGTTACCCACCACCTTTCACCTCTCCCAATCCTTTTAAAAAAAGACAATCCAATTTTCTTCTCACACATGTGAAAAATCTATACTATTTTCACCATAAAGATGAAATTCACTCAAAGAGTGATGATTACGAAGAAAAGGTTGCGTCATAAAAATAACAATAATGAAAAACCCAATATCTCCCCAAACTATTGACTGTAAGGGACACAGCTCTCTGTGACTAACAATTCAGGACTTATAATTTAAATTATTGGTTTTGAATAAAAATATCACTAATACTGTATAGACAGTATCGCAGGCTGAGAAAATACACAGGGAATGATGAAGTGAGCTGTTGCTATAGTGATTCTGGTAAGATTCTCTTAAGTGCCCTTCCTTTTCCCCATGCAACCACAATCAAGTCTAATTTAAAACTGACTCTTCCATTAATTGCATCTTTTTCCGGTATCCTGGCATACAAAAACAGAGAAATTAAGAACCATACAAGATACTACATTTCTTGCTTCAGGGAATTTTTTTTAATCTCAGCAATTTCAAAGTGCATCAGGATAAAACTTGCTATTTCAAAGCTCAAAGGGTCAGTTCTGCTGATTCTTTTACTTGGATCTCTGAAAACTGATTAACACAAGGCTGTAAACAAAGGTACACATGAGTAAAGCTCTGATTTGATTGTTACCATTTTACTAACTCAGCTATGTCTGTCATTATTTGAACAAATGAAACCTGTCTGAAAGCTAGTATACAAGCTATAAACTCATTTCTCAAAACAAAAAAAATTTGCAAAAGCCTGCTTGCAATTTCTAGTTAGTGTTACCACCTTTGCAACCGTTCACTTTGCCAAGTGACTGAGCACTAAATGCTGTAAGAAAGTCAGTTTCCAGCAGAAAGGTAGCTCCCACTAGCTCCATTTCAAAAGTAAGTTTAAAATATTTTGCATACCAAATAGTACTTGTGTCATGGACTTTTTCCAACCAGACAACTTTAAGTCATTTGAGGGACTAAACTGCTTTAAAGCTCATTAGGCTTAATTTTTAAAAAATAAATTACTAGAGATGTTTTAGAAAACTTCCATCTCTTTAGCTACCAACTACTGGAGGGATGCCACAATGAAGCTTGCCTTCCAGTAACCATTAACCAAGCTGGACAGACATGCAGCACCAAGGGCTTTCCAGGAAGACAAAACAGTGGCTCTAAGTTCTGTGATAGCTCAGTGTCAGAGGGAAGTGCATCACACATTAACGTGTTTCTGCCTTTTAGCACTAAGCCTAAAGTATGAGAGAATACTCCTTTCATGCCATATTAAATAGGCATACTTCATGCATATGCATAAAAACTGCTGTACAGAAAAGCAAATAATGACTTCTTGATTTTATGGCAGGTAAAAAAATCCTAGCCTTTAACAGACATTGCTATTACTGTATTTGCAAACAGCAACTTTTTAATAATGCCTAATATTCAGTGTAGATTTAACCTGGCCAAAATTAATGTAATTTTGTTAGAGACCTAATCACTGAAACCTGCTGTCTGCATTGTAACTATGTTACATTTTCCATTTATTTTACTTAAATTCTTTATGGTTCACAAAATAGCTCTCTGAAATAGATCACACATTAGCTTCAAACTACTGTAACATTACACCGACTGACATAAGGATTTCCCTTAACACTTTTCAGTTTGATCACAATTGAACTCACGTGGATTGTAAGTGATGTATTTCTGTATTAAGTATGTCAAAGGCTGCAATACAGAACTGTACAAGCCAAACTGTTTATTCTGCAGAGTTAGTTTCACACCACAATCAGAGCAAAAAAGAGGTGCTGGGAAGACAGTGCTTCAGGAATACAAAGACTGAATGGATCTCAGTAACCAACTTAAGCAGAGGAAAAGCCAAGCCTTGCATTTGCTACCAAACACTTCACAAACTGGATCTGCACATTTCAGGTTTTACCTTTTCAGACTTGCTGTCACAGGCACACAATTCAAGTTAGCCTAATTTTGACCTATAGTCTGATGTCCTTGTGTATTTCCTCTCCTTCTGCACTCTATGAGTGAACAGGAAACAGACAAGAAGACTTTAATATTAAATGTAAATACCTAAAAAGAGGACAAAACCCCTGATACCTGCAGTTTCAGTCACAGCCACTGTCAAAAAGGCAATGATTTCCAAAGGGTCAACCACGTGTGAATAGGCCATAGCTACCACACAGTTCATCATTATTCTGTTTACTTTTCACATCATGTCTCAATGAGCAACACTTACCCGTATTTCTTTTTTCTTCCAACCTTGCATTTTTCTAATAAAAATACTTTTAGCAATGAGTAACAAGAAATGCTCAAATCCTTTATACATTTTTAACTGTTCTCTAACCACAGTACCCAATCACAGTACTTCTGAGCATCTAGTTAGCATACCTCTTAGTATATCTAACTCCTGAGACCAGTGAGACCAAAATGTCTTTTGCCCCAAGAACATATTGCATATGTCAATCCAAAGGAATAGCAAGTACATCAAGGATAAACATGGCAAACTGGAATCAAGTAATTTGTAAGGCAGTTTGAAATTTGTGGTCTCTTACCAGCTACATGATTGTTTTACTCTTTTCAGAAAAAGACTGTGCCATCAGATCTGTTATTTAAAGAGAGACAGCAGGTACCTCTCTTTAGGTACTGCATGTACTGTAGGACAAACACTCCCTTGTGTAGGTAGCTGCAAGCTGCACAGTAAAACGAGGTCATGCTACCCAAAACAGGCAGAGGACTTCATAATGCAAAAAGGTATTTTGTAGTTTCCCCCCTTTTGAGACAGGAACACATCCAAGACTGCTAGTTATAAATATAGTGGTGGCAGCACCAAGCCTGCCAGAGTCCAGTAAGCATTTGGACAATGCTCTCAGGCACACAGTGTGATTCTTGGGGTGTTCTGTGCAGAGCCAGGAGTCGGGCTCAATGAGCCTGATTGGTCCTTCCAACTTCCTTCCAACTCAGCATATTCCGTGATAACGCACTAATGCTTTTGGTTCTGCTAATGACTGGCACACAATGCAAGGCCAGGATGACTTGCTACTTTGCCCTTTTAAGTGGCCTACTTAGATCTTGTGTTCAGGCTCCAAACTGACATTTACAGCACAAGTTAAGGAACACTCCAAAATGAAGTAATCACTGCAGGACAGTAACTTCAATGAAGACAAAAACATCTTTTTGCTGGTGAAATGGACTGTAACACTCCTGCTGCACATGTTCTGCTGTGATTTTCTCACAGTAGCTGCTACACATCATTCACCACCAGTTAGATACCAGCAGCCAGTCTAGTTTGTCAACTTTGGCACAGACTGTGTAAACAAGGGGGAGTGAGATAGTGTCCATTTTACAACCAGCTGTCTGCTGCCAGAGGCCATCTACTAAGCTTGTACCTCAATTTAGTCCAGCTCTGCTCATTCCTTAGTGGAACTTTGAAGAAAGGAGTATTTCCCCCCTTTTTTAAAAGAAAGCAGTATTTACAGAGGAGAGAGCAGAATAAATATCAACGTAAAGAGGATCAGCATAAAGTTGACTTTGGAGATTAAAGGCAGCTTTATATCCACACCAATTCTTAAACAACAGATATTACAAATATGAAAATCAGCTTGCAAATCCAGATGCTAAAATTTGTATGCTTTCAGCCTGACAAGTTCTAGACTGAAGGAGTGGGGTGGGGGGGAATATAACCAAAATCCCTTTCAGCATGAGAAAGGAATTATTATTGGGTCTACATTCACAGCTGAGCAAACAGGCATTTATATCAGCTGCTCTCTTGTATATCCCTTTCCAACTTTAACAATAAATCCAAGAAAGCATCCTTTGTTGCTGCTTAAATGTTCCCTAAACTAGATCCGGGTCTAATCCTCACCTGGTCCAAAGAGAAAACACACAGTTCCTCCAAGCTATCAGGGGCCTGGCACAGCTGAGGACCTGGCACAGCACACACACACAAGCTCCTTAATTAGATGAAAGCTGGGAGGCAAGGACAACCCCAGAACCTTTCAAGGACGTGCAGTCTAGCATCCCACAGAGATGCATCAGTGGTGAAGATGGAAACCAACTGGTGAAAACAGCCGCAGTGCTATTTCTGAAACAACCAAGTCCACGTTTAATTGAGTCCCTCAGGCTTTCAAACTGATGTAGCAAAAGGGAGACAGAGAAGCAGCTGAAAAGCCTGGGCACATTTTCCTTCAGGGACAGGAGCACATAGGAAACAGGTAAGGGGATAACATCAGCTGACAAGAAAGGCTTGGACTTCTATCTAAGCTTTTTCCAAACCCATACTGCTCTTCCACCCAACAATGCCTGCCAAAAAAAAAAAAAAAAAAAAAAAAGGAAGGGACTATTCAGGGATTAGTTAACCTAGTTAGGAACGAACGATTTATCAAGAAAATCTCAGGAAGAGGTAACAGGAACCATGGCAGAAGGAACAGCTGCAGTTAGCTAGCTCAGCTAAGTGCTTGGTACAGAGGACAGAAAATGCAATTGGACTCGTTCCAGCAGACAACATAGACACATTATTTGGAGCATGCAGCTTCAAAACACCCACTATTAAAGCAGCATTTAAACAACAACAAAAAAAAAAACCCAACCAAGCAAGCAAACAGCCAACCAAGCAACCAACATAGCAAACAACCAACAAAAAGGTAAGTACCCTAATGACGGTTTGGGTTTTTGGTTTTTTTTCATTTGCTACTGAGCACCTTATATTCAGAAATTTAATCCTTAACTTTTCTGTAAACAGTAAGAGTAATAACCGTGACCTTTGCTGATCTACTGATCCTCTATTCAATTACAGCAAAGAACTGTTTTGTAGATCTGTCTGCAATCAAGCTTCTGCCCTTAGGGAGAACACTTTTTCACAGGCACAAATGTATATGCAGAAATAATCAGACAGACAAGATGAATAAATATACCTACTTATTTTCATTTCTGTTCTGCACTCTAATCTTTCTGGATATTTCTGAAGATGGAATTACTTAGAAAAAATGAAACTATTGGAATAGAGTAACAGAACTGACTTTTCAAGTTTCTTTAACTGGGGCCAAAAATATGTCTATTAGATATAATCTTGTAATTTTCTAAATGTCTTGATAACTAATATTGATGTAACACTTTCAAGCCTACAAAATCATTAACATAATTTTTTAAATAAAAAGGCAGCTACTTGAAAATTAACATGCCCAATCATTTACAAGCTAAAGAAAGATGCATGCTAATGTAAATCTCCCTCCTCCCCATCATAGTAATTTTTGTTTGGTTATAAAACCATTTTGTCTAACATGGAGTATAACAGAACAAAGTAGATCAGATCTATAACTGTGGTGACTACTCCACCTCTTAACAAGGTCATCTTAAATGTTCTTTCAATTTCCAAAGGGCTTCACCTTCAGGAACTTGTATCACACCTGCTATCTGTTACCATATACTATGCAGCAATGTGCATTAAACCACAGATAGTCTGAGCACAATAGATTATACTGGATCTACTCTACTGTATCATATTACTAAGCTGAACATCTTCATTGCTACTAACAAAGCGCAGAACACTTTTCCTGACTATGAAGTCCAGTTAGATGGTGTAACCCCCTTTTTATGTGCTTGATCAGATCATAGTCATCTTTAAAGCCTGTGAAATAAACTAAGATTTTAAGTAACAATGACTTAAAACTAAGATCATATGGACTTTTCATTTCATATAGTAAAATGAAGGGATGTCCTCACTGAAATACTGCATAAGCCTTTTATTTCATACATTGGCTGAGGTGTGACAGAAAAAAAATATTTTAATGCCTTTGTCCTTCTCTCCATCAGTCTACCCTACAAATTAGCACATGACTTGCCATCATTCAAACATACTGGCAGTTTTCTTAACAAGTGTTGTGCAGAATATAAATTCTCACGCAGTGGAATGTTAGAGATGCTTTGGTCCCAGGCCTGCTTCCATACAACAAGAGCATGGAAGAAAACCAAAAATGAAACTACTTCTATAGGTCTTACTAGCACTCACATTAGTCTCCTGAAAAAAAGTTTCCTCAAACTTTGTGAAGAGAAAAAAAAAAAAAAAAAAAAAAAAAAAAAAAAAAAAAAAAATAGAAAACATCCCCTTCCATGTTAAACTATCATGTGATTTGCCCTGGAGTATTTAAAAATATTTCGCATTCTTAGTGGATGTCCAATCCTGCTTTCTTATAAATCTTCCTTAATCACAAGTCAGAGAAAACAAGTGTAAAAAAAAATACAAAGTAAATCCTGGTAAGTGGGTAAACTTTACAGCATGTACATTTAACCTAATATGTATTTTCAACACAACAGCTGCGACAAGTTATGCAACTCCTATTTCCCAGATTAAGAACATTTGAAAGCTGACACTATTTATTGCATATCTTCACTCTCCAGATCCTAACTTTTTTTTTTTTTTTCTATAATAAAATTACCGCAGTACAGGCTCTGAATTCTCATCCTGTTCTTAAAAATCTATTTTCAATAAAATTATTGTTCTCATCAGAAGCTCATCCACAGCTGCTTGCAGAGTTCACTTGAGCCAGGAACACCCTGATTCAACCTTTGGGAAACCATCTTTAATGGCAGCAAAATAACATCTCAACTTACCTCAAAAACTACCTTTATTCTTTCTTTTACTACTGATTACAGCAGAAGAATCTTGATCACCGACATTCCTAAGACATTTTCTGCCTGGAAGCCTTTTGACTTTGTACTTGGCCTTCTGTTTATGACATTTAAACTGTTCAGTATTTTGAGTATGCTTGGCTGCAGTAGCACAAAAACCTAAATTTCCGAAAACACAGGATAAACACTCTTCCACTCTTAGCCTATTTCATTATTTTGTATGTGTTGTGTAAGAATAGATGTTGATAAAATGGCCAAATGGCCTGATATTTTCATTTGAATGGCTACAGCATCACACACTGGCAACCATAGCATAACAGCACTGAACACTGGTATTTCTGTAATTCACATGAAAATAATTAAATATTCTAATGAGGTACATCTCTCTGGTGGTTTCTCTTCCTTGTGTCTCCCTACCTTCTGAAAAGCTGCCCAAATCTTTTGCAAATTAACTTATTTTAAAGCACTCAGCCAAGGCAGGTGTCTAAACTGGTAAAACACACCATTCTGACAACAAATTTTATTTTTCTCTTCAGACGCTCCCACCACTTCTTGATATAATTTCAAAATATAACTGCTGCATAACTTGAATAGTAGGCAGCTATTTCTAACTCTTTTATTTTTATACCTTTTTTTTAACCCATACACTTCTTTGGAAGCATTGAAAACCAAGATTTGATCAGTTATTTCACCTACAGCCTTAAGAGAATGAAAACATCTCAAAGAAAGAATTAAATATGCTATAGCACTATGCCTACATATCTTCTATTTGTGCTGGAACAGGTAATGGTATTCATTATGTACTGTAGATTTCTATACAGAATCAAAGTACTATACTAGTAAGAATGAATGCCATGCAAATATTATTCAGAAATACATTTTTTGGTACATTGTGAAAATTTATTATAAACAATACTTTGGAGTAAAAACATTTTCAGACACTAAGCTGCTTGACTGGTATGAAAGTAAAAGTGCAACTGCTGCAACCACAGAACAGACATGAAAATATAGAGTGCAGATGAAACTTATTTTGCATGGAATGTTGCCCTGAGCAGCAGCACACAGGTATTATTAGGAAAAAGAACAATTTCATATGGACACAGATCAGAGCCCCAAAATTATTTAAAGGCTGAAATCAGGCCTCAAAACTGTAACTTACTACCACCCAATCTAAAAAATTCTATGATTCTATTAAAGACAGCACATCTAGGAATAACTTCTAATCATTTCCTATTGTCCCATTTTGTGATTATAATCAGGTATGGACCCCAGGTAATAAATCCTGAGGTCTGCAGAAACAGCTGTGTTTTCAGAAAAAAATTACCAATAACTGAAAGGTAATAAAAAGATCCAGGCAGATTGTGCAAGAATTTGTAGAATACTGGCACATACAAAAACATTCTCCGGACACTGTGTATACTTTCTTTCTACAGGGCGGGTCATGGGTTTAATGCAATTAAAAATTCTCTTGAGGAGTCCCAGCATAAGAAAAACTCCACCCATTCTTTTCACACACATTGAAAAATCTTTG
Source organism: Lonchura striata (assembly GCF_050655825.1). Taxonomy (NCBI): domain Eukaryota; kingdom Metazoa; phylum Chordata; class Aves; order Passeriformes; family Estrildidae; genus Lonchura; species Lonchura striata. The sequence continues at coordinate 72,407,105 of NC_140740.1, forward strand.
TTGGCATAAAACCTACATACAAAATCAGCAGTGACCTCATCACAAAACCTCTCTTCATTATGCTAATGTTTCAGTCATAAGAAAAACACCCTGATGTGTGAAATAGTGACATCTCAGAGAGACAGGACAAAGTACAGCGAACTGCAGATCTTTGATCTGGCTGAAAGTGCTCTGCATTCTGATGAGAATTTTTGCTGGGATCCTAGGAGATGAAAGGATTTTTTTTTAAAGTCTGACAGTTAACAGAAGCGGGGAGGTATTCAGAAGAGAACAAAAAGAGGAGCTCTGAAAGCAGATGACATCATGCTTCAAACTGGCCTTTACCATCTTACTGACATGTTCCACAATAGCAGTTTCCACACAGCTATTCTTGAGAGCTCAAGATCCTCTGTGGAGACAGTATGGCTGGAGATCCACTACTTTAAAAGGATATAAAATTGGAATAGGCCTAAATATAACACATCTATTTTATTTTGGGATCCTAAATGCATTATGGTAATGCTCCTGAACACTAATTTTTGAAACTAAGTTCTGCTTCACGTTATAGATGGAAAGTCTCCAGTCTACAAAGCTAACAATTACAAGATCTGTCACTCCCATCTCCAGGAAAACCCCACAGTGCAAGCACAGAAATGCCATTACTTCCCTCTGCTTCTTCCCACAGGCAGTTTGTCTTTTGTAACAGGAAGATGTTCCAGCCTTGTAGGGGCTTTGGAACTGATTACCTTTCCACTCAGGTACCCAGAGGCTCCAAACACTGGGGAGAGGTATCAAATTTCCATCTTTATACTCTACAAGCAGCAAAGGAGAAAACCACGGGACTTTGGGAGCATTCTGATTAATTATGTTCAGTCAAATGCACATACAGTCAACTTACCAGGTCATGTACACAACATTTGTCTGCAACAGACTTGTATAGATATTTTACATTTTATGTAAAAAATAGACATAAAAACAGTTTTTCTTTAATACTGTTTTTCTCCTGTTCAGAAATATCCTCTCCTTAAATAAAAGAAAAATTGGAACTTTCTCATTAAGGCAGAAAAAGAGAGATTTTCTGTCAAAGCTTCTCTGCTTCTTAACTTTCCCTCACTATGCCACTCATTTATGTTTCATGGTGTGGCCGTTTGCATGGGACCTTTTTCTGCATCAAACATCAGCAATAATTGCTACCCTCTTAAAGTGAATATTAAGAGGTATTGACTTGAAGCAAGCAGTTATTCAACCTGACGCTACCAGAAAACCTGTACACTTCAATCAAACAAAAATAGTTCCCAAAAACCGTTAACAACCCATGCATAAAGTGAACTACACAGCTTATCTGGGAAACATACAAGTACTAAGGGTATAATATATTTCATTTACCCTTGACTTGATCATTATCACATGATGCCCATTTTATTCTTCCTTGTTCTAAGGAAACAAGCTTCCTTGAGTCCTACACTTAGACGTCCAAATATCATGTAGCCAATTCAGATAAATAATGATTCAGGGAACAAAAGCAGTATTAGAAGGAAAAACTATGAACAAACTTGACTACTTATATTTTCAGCATCTCTAACATAAATCAAAGCTGCATGTTGTATTAGCTGCTAGCTCAGTATTTCAGATTAACATGCATGACAGGAGACAATGCCAGAGGTCCAGAGAAGGGCAGCCATAACCATGGAGAAGCTGGCAAGAAAGCCCTTGGCTGTAAGACAAGTTGTAAGACAAGTAGATGCGTATACTTTGAAAGAGAAAAATCAAAGCCAAGAAGCTGGAAAGGGTCAGTCTTCAAAGGACAAGACCTCATGATATTTACTCATGTGACTCAAAGTTCATGTTGAGGGGAAAATATGCTTACCTGTAAAGGTAGTATTCAGCTTGATCCACTTCTTCTCGTGAAGAAATGCTGTCAACAAACTGATTTAAAAATAAGAAATAAAAGCTTAAAAAAGGAGCACGCACATGAAGCATATTAGAAGAAAATAACATATAACAAAATACATTTGTCTGGCACATTTAGCTGTTCTGACAGTACTGAAATTCTTCATATCTCTACTTACTCCTAATTCTGGTTTCTTCTAGACTGCTAAAACTCAAACTGAGTTTTCAAACTGAGACAACTCCCTTCTTTAATTCTGAGAAACTCTATGCATCTTGAAAGCCATCTGAAGATTAAACACCTATAGCTCCATACCCTGTATTTTTGCTGTTCCTTTAAATCTTTTGATCTTCAACCATACCCTTTATTTTAAGCATATCTTCAATTCTTTAAATTTCTTGCCACAATTTTGAGATAATTTTAACATACCTCATTGCTTTTCCCAAAAAATATTATTTTCCCTATAGTTTGCCTGTTGTGCCTATTCATAGTATAAATTCTGAAGCACAAGGACAGCAAAATTTTGTATTTCACTATACTTATAAACAATGGTAAGAAAAAAATTACCCTCCTATGCTGTACAGCACAATTGTCCTCTCCTTTACAATCCTGTCTTCTTACAGAACTCCCAGTGCTATCAATTACTTAGATACAAGCCAAATTTTCAACCAGACTTTGTCTTATGGTAACAGTGAATCCTGTTTCCCTGTACATTTTACTAGAATAAGCATAAAGGTGCTGGAACACTATGGCATCTTTATAATGTAATACCTTTAGTTCAGAATAAACAAACATGTTCTCTTTACCGTAAGCCTAATCTAAAAACAGTAATTCAGCTGACTGGTATTTGGTCTCCTATTCCTTCATTCTCTTTGCATGCTGTATACATAGAGATCTCATCTTCTGCGCATGGCAATAGCATGCCTGTGTGCTTTACCTACGTTCCAGAAAATAACAATCTGATGTTAGCTCCAGGTATTCGAAAGTGGGGCTGCTTGACAATCTGAAAATGCCATTTCTCTAGGGAGGTCAGCCCAAAGCAGGAAAGGAATAAATATGATTCATAAAAATGAGAGAACACCCATTTCTCTCTCATGGACACTGTCCCAAAAGCAATTGTCAAGAGTGTTTGATCTGTGTAAATGCTTGCTCTTGTAACTGAACACAGTGTTCTGTAACTCTGCAGTTAGTAGTGCAAATTACCCTAATTAGTGGTATTACTGAGATAACTCAGCTTCTCTGGATAATTTTGAAGATTGAAATTAGTTTATTGTTTTGTTTTTAAAATAAATGACTTATTTATTCTCCTTCTTCATTTACTCATTTACACAAGGAATTTAAAACCACCTATCTCTCCTTTTTCTCCTCTTTTCCAGATTATCCCATCCAGTGGATGGAACTGGTTACTCATCCCAGCAAAAGTAATGGCTTTCCTTAACCCATGTCAGCATTTGTTCTGTCTCAGTCTGCTGCAGTAAAAGCAAAATATGTCCATCTCTGCCTCACTCTGAAAGAAGCCTGGAACTGGAAGAAGACAGACAGTGCAGTATAGCAATTCAATGCATTCCCTTAGCAGACTGGCCTCTTACGCAGTGCCTGAGGAGGTTTTAAAGCTTTCACAAAGAAACCACACAAAGACAGGAAACACATAGAAGGGAAACACACAATCCAATAACATTGAGGCCAAATTTTACTAAGAAAAAACATCTGTTTTGGTCTGAGTTCTAACTAATGAGTACAAAGTATCAATAAAACAGCTTTATACAGCAATTTAATAGTATAACAAGACATTTACGATCCCAGAACTCCTAACAGAGGTGGTATCATTTATCACCTCTCAGCTCACTTCACTACACAAGCATTCCAGTCACTTCTAGGAGTTTATGATTGGGATTTTTTCCTTACCCGGGCTACTGTCAAAGAGCTGACAGGCAGTTTTCTTTCATAGGTTCTGTCCATTAAGTGGGCTAAGTCAGCTGAAGAAAGCAGAAAAAATATGTGTTTAATCAACTGGCATAACATGAAAATCTGCAGAGGCATCATATAAATTAGAATAGAGCCTATGTCCATGAAATCAAAGTCTAGGTTCTTAACGTTTCATTTTAAAATTGTATGAAAACAGTACTTTCAAATATTGTTGAACACTTTAACAGAAAATACACGAGAAAATTCTCAACATGATGAACATAAGTTACTAGAAAAAAAAGGTTAAAAAAATGATTCAATAAAGTGCTGGATAAAATTAGTATAACTAAGATAAGTCACCTAAACCAAAAAATTAGCAGATGTCCTTAAAATTCCCACTTGCTTTCAAGCCTATCATATGCTGGACAGTGCTTTAGGCACGGATTTTTATTTTACGGTAAAACAATGAGGCAAAGAAACATGTACCATTTTACCATACTGATAAACCTTACAGTCACAAACAGCAATCCAAAGAAATCCCATTATTCAAATGGGGCACTGCACCACTAAGCAGTTTTATAGCATTCTTCTTCAGCAGTCGTATTAATCTGACCATGCAGGAAGTTAAATTTCTGACTGTTAAACAGGTAGCCAGCCATTGCATTTAATGAATTAACTGGAAGTCAAATTAATTTAATTTGGAGTTTTAGCTTTGTACTGTTCCTGGAAAATAAAGGTTATTCAGAAAGAATAAGCTGCTCAACATATGCTTAATGTCATCTGTTTGACCATGAACTGACGATATCAAATCTGTAAGCTTTAGAGACTCAATCATAATCTTTCTTGCTATTCTCCATCTTGAGGACAAGAAATCTAACACATTCCCTCTGCGACATTTGGAACTTGCTTCCTCCTTTGCAACTGTTACTCAGTGAGTCACTCTTTTGATACCGTTCAGTAAGGCCCACTGGCCATCCTTGGCCAGCTGATGGCTTTGCTCGTTTTGCAATCAGTTTTCTACAAAAGTGAACCTGCCTCCACACCTATCAGTGAAATGTGAGGTAAGTAAAATTGCAGCACTACATCAGAACAGACTAACCTTCCTACTCTTGCAAAGTTGTCTGGGGCAGGAAACAGCACTGCATCAGTAACATGCTCTGTCTCTGAGGGATGCTGTCCACATAATAAGTGGTATCATTATTTATTACTTTAAAAACATCTGTACCATAGTGAATACTGAAGGTACAGTTTTAACAGAACAAATGACATTCATTGCTGCTCTGGCCTTTTAGGTAGTCTGTCAAATTACAGAACATGGGTGAAGTTTTCAGTAAAATGATAGAGCCCTGACTTGGAATGAAACACTTGACTCCTACTCTGTACAATGCTGCTGTCTGCCACATAGCAGTATTCCTTGTTTATGTAACAATTTTCCTCCTGAGGAGTCCTTTAAAACATAAAATAAGCATTTATCATCTGGCTGAGAAAAGGCAAACTTTTCATGACTATGAAAGCAAAGGGAAATTTATGGCAAAGTTAGTAAGGCCAGTACCACAAAAGAGAGCACAAGACACTGAGGTGACACAGACAATCAAGGCCATGCTATACAAGATAGCCACAAAAAAAATGCAATTTTTTAATTGTAAAGAAATTTATATGGCCATATCCTCACAAGAAGTGCCTGTAAGTGCCTTTGACTCTGTATTACCCATCTCTCCAGAAGTCACAAAATTCATGATGAAGCACATGGGTAAAAGTGCAGGAAGCATTCCCAGCAGTGCTAGAAGTTAGAGAAGGGATGCTGTGACCAACTCAGCTTATCCAGATCAAACCATCGGGTAGGTCCTGGCTAAATGAAATCAACTGTCACCTACCATTCTTAATCTCCATTTTGAGACAGAGAGAAAGAAATGTTTCCTTCAAAATCTGATATCTTTGATGATACAGCAATGTGGACCTGAGACTCAAGAGCTCATTGATCTATTCTAGAGTTTTGTTATCCATCACCCTCCCAAAACTAGAAGTGATCCCTACAACCATTCTGGGCCACACTCAAGCCCTGAGCTTGGCATTTCTTCTGTCTAGGTGCTCATGAAGATGAAGAACTCTCTCTAGAAAACACTGACTACTTTAGCAAAATATAAACCAAATGAATACAATCCCATAAACACAAGATCACAACACTGTTGGCCATTATACAATATCATCCTCTGAGATTTCACAAATAGAATTTTAATGACTGACCTTTATTGCGGTCTACAAAGCTGAAACTCTCCATCAGATCTGCAGTATGGAAAGCACTTGCCTATGAACTCCATATATATAAGTGTTTAACAAATATTAAACACTTATCTATCATCTCAAGTGTAAGTATCACAACAAAACAGATTGATTAAAATAATAGCAGACAAATGAACATAATGGAAAGTTTAGCTTTGTTTTCAGACAAGTTGCTGTTTCTGCAGTAGTATTATTACAGGACTTAATTGCAATGAGTAATTATTTCCTAGCTTGCTTTCTGTGAAGAACACCTAAAACCAGACTTTTTTTTTGTCAAATTCATAATCTGAAATAATTCAAGTCAAGTTTGCTCCATAAGTTGCTATTCAATAATCAAGATTAAAGTTTCTTCTTGAAGTATCCTGACAGCAGTACTAGAATGCAAGCATGTGAATGCTCAAATCTCCTACCACTGTTGGCAGTAAAACCCGAGTGCTGACATTGTGTAAACCAAACCAATATTTTAATGGCCAAATCAGAATTCTATGTACATTTTAACAGATACATACTGCAAATGCTTTTGTCTGACTCATCAAAAAACACACTAGTCTATAAAATCTCTCATATATGCTGCCTAAAAATATATTTCTACATAAATACATTTCTCCATAAATTCAATTTCTCTAAAAATGTATTACTGCATATTCAAGAACTAATGAAATTAACAAAACAAGCCATAAGTATAAGCTTAAGTAATTTAATTTCAGGCCATGACCTTCACAGAGGTCTTATATACACTGATATACATTATCGTGTATTCTCATGTTCACTTTTATTTTCATTTCTTCATAGAAACTCAGTATCTTGTTGCCTGCAACAGGGTGGCTCAGAAAATACTGATCCTCACCTTCCAAATCAGTGGCTATAACTTCTAATACCAGTTTGGTGGCCTAGGAAATCAACATAGTTTCAGTTTGATTCACAGTGTGTACCTGTCCACAGAATGTAGCCACACCAACAAGCAGCACATTATCAATATGGGGCACATTTGGCCACCATATAAGGTCACTTTTATTCTACTAACACCCTTGTATTCTTAGAAATGGTTCACTCAAGACAGAAGTCTGATCCAGTGGTGGGAAATGATGACAAAACTGATACCTGTCCTGAGAGTGATGGGCAGAGCTAATACCTTAATTCACAGGCTAACTGGTGCTATAAAGAAAGGCGTGTTTTAATTTTTTTTTTTTTTAACTAAAATATAAAGGCCGAGACAAGTATTTTACCTTACAAATTTATATGTTCCACATTTAACTCTGTATCCACATAGCTGGAAAGAACAGCAACTTTTTACTTTACAAGGCTTTGAATGGAAATTATTTATGTTTGTAAGGGCAGCACTGCCACCTGGTGTTGCAGATGAGCCAATTTAGGCACTGTGAATCTTTGTAACAAAAAAAAAAAAGAAATTTCCTATATCACCTGGATTCTGCCATCCCCTGGGATTCTGGGTGCCTTTTTACATAATTTTTAATAAATGGAATCCATATTACTTCTAGGCAGGCATCTTCGTACCAACAAGTAAATTGCAGATTCCAAGTTAGGAATTGAAAATGTGTTATCTCCTTTACTAAAGGCATTTTGGTACAAAAATACAGTCATGCTTTTTCCCATACATTTTTCAGTAGTGAAGTTTGCTAAACTCATTCGTATCTGGATTCTAAACTGAGGTTACAGTGAAGACAATAAATCATATCTTACATGGACACAGTAAACGAGTATCTGGGATAGTACATCACTGCAGCAGAGAAATGGAACTGACTTTAAATCAAAATATACTTATTTTGCCTTTAAAAGTATCCTCACAACATAGTTTTGCATAACAACAGTTCTATACTTATTTTGCCTTTAAAAGTATCCTCACAACATAGTTTTGCATAACAACAGTTCTAAAACAGTGTCTGTTCTGAAACACAGAAATAAAAGAGCATTTCCTCAACACAAGGAACTCACTCAGCTATAATCACCAGCCAGTACATACAAGTTTATATGTGCAACCAGACAACTGAGAGCTACAGAGCAGACGTCTGCAGGACTGTCTCCTCTCTGAAAATGCTAATACAGCTGACACCGTGCTAACTTGTTTTCTCTTTTCTGTGAACACAAAATAAAAATGCAAAGCAGTTATTTGAAAATCATGGAATAGACATCTGCTCTGGCTCAAGACCATCAGCAGAGGAGTAGCAAGAACTGTGCCTGCCAAACAGTCACAGAAGGTCCTGCCAGGCCTGGAGAAAGCCAAACAGGGACTGTACCAGCACAGGCACAACAGTGGTTTTTCTACAGTAGATTTCTACTGGCTATGACAATTGCCAAATTAAGAACGCATTTTCACCTAGAGATGACTAGTTCAAATGTATCCCAGGGCATAAATCTGTGGCTCCAGCCCAAAAGACACAGCATGAGCAGTCCTATTGATAGCAAAGTGTTACAAGGTATTAACAGTCTCTGCAGGATCCAAGCTACATACATAAAGATCCACCAGTTTCTCACCCGTGTACAGTACACATTGACAATTCCCACCTAAATGTTCATTGGCAAATAAAAAAAATAAATTAGTGCATAAAAAACATCAGTCTGATCATTCTGTCTGTCCTGCCTGACAAAAGCCCTTGAATTTCACCTGATGATTCTTTTTTCAGCCCCATAATCTGTTTTGCAAGTAACAACCACAGTTCAGGGGCCTAGTAATGAAAACAGACCATGAATAAAGGAGTCCCCAAAACACCTGTGGTGCAAAATTTTAAAAAAAAATCCATCTTTAGCACAGAAAAATGCTTTGCCCTTAACACCAAAAAGGCAGTGGAATTTAATTTCAAATGCAATCTATTTAAATAATTTAGCTATAAAATTTGCACAGGAGATCTCAGCACCATGTAAAGATACACTTTAACATGTAACCTCTTGAAAATAAAAAGTTTAGCTTCATTCCCTACTCCCTCCTAAAAAAACCTCTATAATTCAAGAAGAAACTGTAAAACCCTGAGGAAAATTTCCTCTTTAAACAAATGTTTTTAAATTTAATTGTCCTGTAATACTCAGATCATTTTTGATTGTCCTATAATACTTAGATCATTACCAGAATACCTTTTTTTCACACTGCAATACCGTTAAAACAATGTCAATGACATCAGTCAGAGATAGTCATACACTTTGAATTCCGTGAAAGAAAAAAAATCAGCTCATATAAACTAAACCTTAAGTAAGCAGGGGAATTCTAATTTGTTTCTGCACCATGGCCTTGAATACATATGGCAAATTTTTAACATGTTGAGTGCTTTTTGACACAGAAGCTCAGAAACATTGTTTCACACCATTTTTTATTTTGAAGGATTTACAAATAATAAGGTAGCCCAAAATGAGCTCAGGTTGTAATTAATTAGACAAAGTGGAGACAAGAAACAAACTTTTCTCACCAGGATTATGCTCCTCTTTTTTTCTTTTTTCCCATTTTGAGCTGTCCACATAGGCTGAAGAAAGAAGAGATCTTCGACCTAATGAGCAGAGAAATCACTATGTAAGCTGGGTTGCTTACACAACTCTAAACAAACATTTTATTAGGTACCACCTTCTTCTGTCATATTTGCCAAGTGGAATGCATTAAACTGTCTTTATGCCACAACTATTAATGTAACAATTCAGATTCTTTGTATGTGGATCAACTATTATGTTGTAATATTTAAAACTGAAAAGCTTTCCCCAAAAGCTTTTTTTCAGCATGAAACATGTATTTCCAAACCTAAACTTTGTATTTAAGAAAATAACAGATTTGTAAAGGTAGAAAAAACCTCAACAATAAAAGCAACTTCTTTGTGCACACAAACCTTCTTCATCAAATGTTAGCAATTAGCTAAATGTAGGTTAAAAACATAAGCAAAAATAAAAACCACACAAACATGCTTTTCTGTTGTTGCTGAATGGTTATTTCCACCTATAAAGGCATGTCTCACTGAAAATACTTTCATTTTTATAATCGCCACTCTTCCATATCCTATGAACTACAGACTCACTGAAATATATTTGTAAGCTTTTTCCAAACATTCTTTGTACCACTGCTCAAGATGCTGTGCTAGCTTTTGAAACAAAACAGAAAATGCTTCAGCTGGAAGAATTTGTGTATCAGTCATAGATGATGAGGTCTTGAAAATGCATGAGGAACACCTGGATAAAACTCACTGAAGGAAGATAGAGAAATACATGCAGAAAAATCACAGGAAATAATGTCATGAAATAAGAATATTTTAAAAAGAGATGCTACAATGCTATATAGAAGTCTTAGCAACTACTTCAAAGCCTGTACCGAAATACCTATCTGCTAGCACTAAAAGTTTCCCTTGTGAAACAATTCTTCCTTCTTATCACCCTTCTGACACACAATATACCCACACATCCTGCACTGAACATCTCATGAAACTATCAAAGGAAGATTCAGAACACAGACTTCCAGACTTCAAAAATATGTATAACACTATACCAAACAGAATAATAATAATAATTAAAAAAAAAAAAGTATTTCTGGTTTGTGGCACTTCCTTTAGCAGTCTTTTTAATTACGTTGATAGAAGAGACATATAAAAAAATCGGGGGGGTTGGTGTGGCGGGCTTTGGGTTTTTTATTGTCTATTTTTCCCTTCACAGACAAAAAGGCATTCATTCACTGACAGCTAAGGAGGCCGCTAGCCATCACGAGGCGTTCCGGGCAGTTCCGAGGCGCAGGCCGCGGTGCCGCTGAACACGAGCCCGGCGAGCGCGCACCGCCCGCAGCCCGCCGGGCCAGCTCTGCCCGGCGGCCCGGTCTTCGCTTTCCCGAAACATCGGCTCGGCGGCCTCTGTCACCGCCGGTACCAGTTTTCCTAAGCGCGCACCGCCGCGGGTCTGGCGGCCTCCCGCGCCATCCCGCGTGGCTTGCCCTAACCCAGAAAGGCAGCTCGAGCTATGAAATCCATTGCCTATTAAAAAAACGAACTGCGAACGGCCTCCCCCTCTACATACTAGCCATTAAACCTCTTCTGAGCTACCCCCAACTCCACACATGCACATAGCAGGAGACGAGGAGGGAAAGGTGAGTCAAGTCCCTACGCAACAGCCCGTCCTTGCTCATGCGGCGACCAGCGCGGCCGCGCCGCGCCCCCCGCCCCGCCAGCAGCGCACCGACCTGGGGCCGCGCCGAGGGCGCTCCCGCTGCAGAGCACGGCGCGCCGGAGCCCGGGGGCGGCCATGGCGCCGAGGCCGGAGGAGGCGGGCGGCGGAGCGGGGCCGGCGGCGGGCGGCGGAGCGGGGCCGGCTGCGGGCGCCCCGCCCCTCGGCCCGGCCGGCGATGGCGGCGGTGCTGGCGGGCGGCTCCGGGCGGGCGGCGCGGCAGGCGGCGCGGCGCTCGGCGGTCCGGCCGCCCGCCGCGGGCGGCTGGGGCTGCGCTCCCGGAGGTACCGCGGCTTGTGCGGCGGGGGTGGGCGGCGGGATGCGCGGCCGGGGCGCGGGGCTAGCGGGGTACTGCAGCTCCGGGCAGGCCCGCCCGCGCTGCCGGCTCTGTGCCCGACGGGAGCTGTAGTTCTGCGCGGATGCCCCGCTCGGCGCGGCGTGCTGTGGCGGATTGTGCTGCGGTGGACAGGCCGAGCTGGCGGCAGGGGTGCCCTCCGGGGAGGGACATCACAGAATCGGTGCAGCAGTCACGTAATGGCCTGGGTTGGAAGGGACCTTAAATATCATCCACTGCGTGCCATGGGGACACCTTCCGCTAGACCCCGTTGCTGAGAGCCCCATCCGGCCTGGCCCCGAGCGTGTCCAGGAATGCTAGATCCACAGCTTCTCGAAGCACCTTATTCCACTGTCTTCCACCCTCCCAGTAAAGAATTCCTTCTTCATATGCTACCTAAACCTATTCTCTAATCAAAGCCTTTCTAGTCGAAGGCTTTTCCCACGTGTCCTAGCACTGCACGCCCTTGTGCCCGTTCCACTCCAGCTGTTGCAGGCCCCACTGAAAGGCTGCCCTAGGGTCACCCAAGAGATCAGTGTTAATCAGCATATCCCCTGCTTGCTACTCTCAGGATATGACATTAAAAAAAAAAAAAAAAAAGAACATAAATGTCTATTTATTCTGGGAGGACGACAGCCTTATCCAGACCTGGGTTTCAGAGATAAGGAAGAAGGGACACATGGAAAAGAGGTGCATGGCAGAGGGCTCCCCAGCCTGGGCCCTGGCTGGGCTCTTTGTCCTGCTGTGCCAGCAGTGCTCAGGTTACACCTCTGTTATATCCCTCAGAGACATGGAGACCACTTTCTCTGAGTGGTGTTCTGCCCATCCCCTTCAGGGACTGCCATTTAGAGGGTTGCAGTGTGCCTGACCCTAAGCAGCTTGGTCAAGTTCTCTGGAATAGTTTGCACCACCTGCATATGCTAGCTCTCATACTCATCTCCCTCCTTTTCCTTGGCAGACCCTATGGTTTTGAAACATTTCTGTAACACTCTAAGGTATGAGTCTAAGGAAGCAGTACAATTCAGAAAATTGAATTCAAGAAAGATAAAATTATGCTGCCCTAATCTCTGTATTGACACTGACCACTGAGAGTCCATGATGTGTGGTGCACCAGTCCCACCCCAAGCACAAGCAAAATTTCTGCACCAGCTTTGAAGAGGCCCTTTACAATGGTCTTTCAGTGGTAGACCAACAGAGATCTGTGGAAAGGAAATGGCAGTGTAATACAGGTCAGTTTCATGCTGAATAAAATGTATTTGTTTGTCCCTTGGAACTGTTTCAATTAAATTTAATGGATAAATGTGCCATTTAATGGATTTTTTTTTCAGATTTTATGAAGCGTGTCGTTATCATGCTTCACTTGCTTAGAAAACAAGTGTTTTTATTTATATGGCCAGTTACGTTTTCCAAGGGATATGCAGAATGAGAATAAACAACCTTACTCAGTTCAGTACTTACTCTTAAGCTTTCATGGTTAGAATAATTCCTTATAAGCCAAAACCTTAAAATATTAGATTGTAAGCTGTTATTGTGACTCTCTGTTACAAAGTCAGTAGTTGCAAATAAAAATCATCTGGACACCTGTTTTTGTGACAGCAAAAAGTTGTCAAATAGCTTTTGCATGATGCTTGTTTTAAAGCAGCTTGCAACACAGTACAGTTGAAGTCAGCACCCAAAGTTAATTTTGACATTCTAGACTCAGTGACTGTCTTACCTCTGATGTCTGTACTGCAGCAGAACATTACTAGGTCTCCAGAGTGTTGCAATCCAAATAATACACTTGTTTGTTTTATAGATTAAAAAAACAAGCTTCTTGTGACTTTCTGCTGCATTTAGAACTTCCAGAATGTTTCATTTTATAGTAGCAAGAGCAGCACCTGTGGGATAAGCAAGTTGTGCCATTAGTGAATTGTGGAATACAAAGGAAAAGAAGACAAATCCTTATGAAAGTGTAAAGGAGGGAGCAGGAATTTTTTGCGGAATCTTCTTGTACTTTGGCTTGGTGTAGAGGAATGTGGTCTCTAGTTTTTCTTTTGCACATCCAAGAACTAGATCCTTCATCCTTGTACACATAAGCTCTGGAAAGCTGTGACATATTATTTGGGTTCTTTTGTCAGTGATGTGAGTAACTGCAGGTTTTGTATAGTGTTCTATCCCAATGGTCTGGCATTGCACAGTTGTCTGTAATTCATACATGCTAGGTTCTGTACTAATAAATCAAACAATGTAACATAAAACTCTACCTTCCTCTTTTTTTCTTATGGCAGGGAAGCGGTATCTGCTAACAGAAGAAGATATAAAGTTACAAGAATTTCAGCAGATGAAAGTGGCAATTAGAAATGAGCTTCATGGCAATAAAGGTATACCCTTTATTTCATAATTACCACTTTAGCATGAGTCTTAGGAAACAAATAGTCAAAGTTGTAACAATATGACACCAATTGACCTCACTTAAAGAAACAGATTATGTCTTCCTCTTGCAAATATTTTGTACTTAACATTATTGGAAGATGCGAGGCTTTGTAGAATGAAACGTAGTATTAGTTATGCTGTGTTGAGAATGCATGTTGAGAAGCTTTCATGTATGTGAGGTGTTTACACAAGACCTGAAATGTTTGTACGCTCACTTTTCCAACTTTATTAGCTAGTCTAATAAAAAAAAAAAGCATTTCAGTCTACAAAGCTTGCTTCTCATATGACACAGAAAGTTAACACAGAGCTAAATAGTTACCTTACTATCCATAAAAGGGCTCTCACTGTAATTTTTTTAATTCTGCTCCCTAAATTTTGTTAGCATATTTTTAAATTTTTTTTGTCTAATGTGCATTTTCACTTGTACATCTGATTCCAAATGATATATGCTACTCAGAATATGGAAAACAAATTCATGTTTTCCAAATGAATGTAGGAGCAGGATCAGTGGATTTTTTACTTTGATTTTGTCATGCTATTTAAAATGTATACAAATTCCTTTCTTTAAGAAACATAAATATAAACATGAAGCTGCCCTCCTTATTTAAGAAAAGCAAGGTAAAACTCCTGGTTTATCGTGTGTGTGTGTGCTAGTGATAGAAACTGACAACTGTTCCAAAGGTTGTTGCTGATTTTAAGGGGAGACAAATAATCAGATCTAGCTTTGTATAAACCCCTTTTTTACTTCCCTCTTCTGGGACAGAGAGGGAAGTAAAATCTTCCTTACATTTTTTCTATATCAAGTAGTATTTAAATTGTATAGTTTTGAGTCATAATATCATTATATTTTGCTGGGATAATGATATCATTATATCACAGTTTATTCATCCTGTACTTGAAAAACATTGAACTGGGGATCAATAATTTCTGCTAAAGCAGGTTAGTAGAAGCCAAATATTTTGCTTCATAGATCACAGTTGACCCTCTGGTTTTGCGTAAACTGTATTCTTTGAAAACTAATGAAAACATTGTTCCAAGCACCTATTTGTCTGTATGTGTGCATGGTTTCTGTGTTGAGTATTTAATGTTATACTTCAAAGATGAAAAGAAGTAATTATGGTTAGTAATAAACTTGATTTAGAAAGTTTAGGGAAAAGCAGTAATAACTGTTATACAGAATATATAATAACTATTATTTATTGTTGTTATGAGGAAAGTATTGACTACAATTATTTTACAGTAGTTACAATAGTTATACTATTAGCTACAGCAGTTATACAGTTAGCTAGAATAATGTAAATACAGTTGAGATCCAAATGTTTTTGAAATTCTGGCACACCTTTGAACATATCACAGCCATTATATGTGCATACTTGTACATATGCATTTGTCTGGCTTCACAGGCTTCAATTCTGCACTTCAGTCTTGAGTAAGGACTTGTGTTTGCGTGTTGCTACAGATGTGTATTAAGTAACTGTACGCACTGTTCTCTGAGGTGCCTGCTTTGTACCTCTTGGGAAGAGCAGTGACTCAGCAACTCTGCAGAAAAGTTCATTTCCCAGCCCAAGATGCTGGCAGCACCATGAGAGGAACAGAGCTACTAGGTGGTACGTGTGATTTTAATCTTGTGTGTATCTGAGTTAGAGGCCTGAAATTACCAACTGAAGGACTAGTCATTCTGCTTGATTTGTCATAGGAAAATGTGCTGGATGGAGAACCCTCTCTTTTGGAGTAGAAGGGTAGCAACTCCCAAGTTTATGGCTATTTAAAGAAATAGGTAGATTATGTATGAAATCTTTGTGTGTTCGTCATCTGTGAAGGAATTTAAGTCTTCTGTCTGAACAGTATTGAGTAGAAGTGGTCAATTGAATGCTGAGTGGAAATGGTTTTGCTTGCTTGCTTGCCTTTTAGAAAAAGAAGATAAAATGTCACTAAACTTTGTTCCTTGTTAAAACTTTTGCATTACCTGATATGCCCCATAACATATATAGTGAAATTAAGTTCACATTAAGCATCTCCTTGGTTTTCTAAGTCTGACATGATCTCATGGGGAAATATTGAACATGCTTGACTGTTAGAAGTTTTATGCAGTTTTCTTGGTGAAAAAACAAGAGTTCTGCTTCATTGAGTCTCCATGTTTCAGGTATTAAGTATGTAATTCAGGTAATGGAATTGTCTATAGACTGCTGTTTTATTTTCAGATCAATACTTTAAAAATATTAAAGAAAAACTAAAGAAAAATGGAATCATTCTCAGAAATGAATTAAAAAATTTGCTGCATTTATGTCAGACTTCATCTGATGTGGAACTAGCCAGAAAAATTATTTACAGGTAACACTCTTTTCTGTCTTTATCTTTTTGCTTTTATTAGATCATCCCAGGCTGTATCTGCAGTTGAGGTCTTGACCTAATGCATAGTTAATATGCATAGTTAATCCCTTCATTTAAGGCTGTATCTTTATTTAAGCACTTTGGATGTTCCAACCCTTTAGAGACTCTCAAGTCAAAGGAGAGTTAAGCTATGGGAGCAAAGTGGTGTCCTACAGTATGGTGAACCAGAGAGAAAAATTATCCCACAGCTGCAAGGTGGAGGTGTTCTGGGGCATTCCAGCAAAAACATGCCTGGTTATAAACTGGCCCGCAACCAGCAATCAGTAGCTGAAGGTTTTGTGATTGAAAACTTTCCCAGCAAATACTATATAGGGACTATAAAGAAAATGAAATGCTTTATCTTTACATTGAGGTACTGCTGCTAAAAGAAACTGGTGCAACTTCCTTTGCTGTTGTCCCATGAATAGAAGGTCAAGTAGCTCAGAATTTTAACAGCAGCGACCCATTCTATTATTTATTCAATGAAGACTACTTTATTGGTAATAAAAGAGATTCTTTATTACCAATTAATTTATTTGTTTGATCAAAACAATAGTTTTCCTTAAAATTGATTTCCTGTTACCTATAGATCTTTGTCTGGTGCAGCTAGGAAAGTGTGCCTCTTTCATTGTGCCTACAGATCTGGCTGTCTATTTAAAGCTGTTCTCCCTTGGCAAATTCCATGCCCTATGTGATTAATTTTTAATCTTTCCCATAGGTATCATGAACAGAATAGAATCAGAGCCTTACATAATTTTAAATTTGGGCCACTCTTTATGAGGCTGTGTTATGAGCTAGACCTTGAAAGACCTGCAGTAGAACTTATCAAAGATCAGGTAATTCCCCTGTATATATATTAAACATATTGTTGTTCTTATTATTAGTCAAATACGAGTAATGGTATGCTACACATGAGCCTTGCATGAGCTGATAGACTTGAAGATGTGTTACAGTAACAAAGATGTCTATGACATTAATGTAGGTTTGCAGATTGCATGGGTTTTTTTAATTTTAGTACAGTAATTAAAAGGAAATTAAATATTAGTTTGATTGGTAACTTTCTTTTATTTCTGTGTTACTGCATCATTTGAATAAAAATTGAATAAAAAGTATTGATGAAAGAATAATTATGTACATGAATACAGCTGATGCATATTTTCCTGCCTCCTGCGTTGCATTAAATCATTCTTGGAAATGAGCACTTGTACGTTTTTCTGTGGTAGTCCTCTGAAATTCCTTGGATTACTTGTACCAACAGGTTCACCGTGTTGCTCTGTACTTCAGTCTCTCTCTGAACACTGTAGAGGTGGTGTGATACCATCAGCTCAGGAATTTGGCCATTTAGTGCTGAAGAAACTGAAGGACTTTCTCCCAAACATTTCTAAAATTCTGTGTGCGCTATTATGGCAAGATAATAATTAGGTCCACTGTGTGCAATAATGTTGTGACTTCAAAAATCTCTGGCAGCCAATGAAAATCTCACTGATATTCATTCATTAAGGCATGAGATATGTCTAGCCAGAAATGGGAGAAGTCTTGTTACTCTTCTTAAGTTAGGCGTGTATAAGAAAGAGCATATGTAGTTTCTATTATGGTTTGAGGTTTTTTTTAATTGAGATCTGTAGCATTAAGACAGGAACTGCTGTACTTACAGTACATAGTAACTGGTGTAACAGCAAGGTACAGTAACACTTCTCCAGATTCTGCTGCAGAAGCTCAATTCCTCTGATATTTTATTTGTCCATTTCCAACATACAGTGTTTAGTGTCCTAGAATTTTATTCCTCTCTCTTCTGGTACTCTTACCATCATCACTCAAGCTCTTATACTAATAATTTGATATTGTGATTAGCAAAAAATTAATTAAATTTCATGGTGGTGGTACTTCACTCCAAAAGATATTGTTCATCAGCTGCAAATTGGCAGTGACTTCTGCTTCCACTGACTTAAAGGTCATTAAAAAAAAAAATTATAGTGGGACTCTGGGAAATTTCTGTGTAATTTTAATATGCTTTTGACTATAACAAGTCACTGGTATTTGAGACATCATTTGACAGAGAGACAGACAGTCAGAGAGAGTTAAATGCTGAACTTGTAAAGATTAGACTTATTCCAGTAGTAAGACCTGCTAAATGCTGTGCACAGTAAGACTCTTCACTGCCCTGATTTTTTTATGTTTGCTCTATTTCTTCTCCAGAATTTGCATGGTTTTTTCTCAGACAGTACATCATTCCATATTTTGATGACTATGTTGTTTAAAAAGGGCCATTTTGAAAGTAAGTACTGTATTTGCTAAGGCAAAATAATTTTGGGGAAACTGCGTCTCACTGTAAGTGGTGTGTGTGTGTGGTGTGTGTATGTGAATATATATATATATATATGTGTGTGTGTGTATATATATATATATATATATATATATATATTTATATATATATATATATTGCTGATTTGCTATGGTTTTAGATGGCCAAACATGCGAATGTGTTGCATTGTAGTGTGTAATAAAAATAGTAGGGTCTATTTGTTTCATACTCCCCAAGAATTCTTGCCATTCAAGTTCCACAGAACTGTTGTTATCCGAGAGACCTTTTCCCCCCAAACCTTCATCACTGAACTGTTGCTTTTCTTTGCTTCATAATTTCCCATGGCATTTTTTTTTCTACTGTGTTCAAAATCTGAATAGCTTTGGAATGTTAATTTCCTCAACATTTTTTTTCTCTATTCTGCATTTGTATCAGAGCAAGGAAGAGTACCTTCCTACTTGTGTCCTTTCTCAGAGTGGCTACTGCAATGTAGAAGTCCAATGCTTCAAATTAGTTTGGCCCTTTATGAAGATGAGGAGAAATTATCTGACCTAATTTAAAAGACTTCCCATGAGAACACCTTAAAGCTTTTCAAGCAAATCCCTTTATTTGATATTTGTTGAAGACATAATAGCTGGTATCTTTACACTTGGCAAATTTAAGTCCAGCAGTTGTCCTAAAAGTTGCTACTGGGCCACTGTAAAAGAAACCTAGATCAGCACCTAAATGCTGAACTAGAGAACGCAGTCTTAACCTGTGCCAAGGGAAATATGGGTTGGATATAAGGAAAAAGTTTTTTACAGAAATGGTGATAAAGTATTGGAATGGTTTGCCTGCAGAGATGGTGTAGTCACCATCCCTGGATTTGTTTAAAAAAAGACTGGATGTGGCACTCGGTGCCATGGTTTAGTTGAGGTGTTACAGCTGGGTTGGTCTCGATGATCATGAAGGTCTCTTCCAACTTAGTGATTCTCTGAATTCTGTGATTCAGCATTGTGAAACTGACTATATGGGTTATTGAGGAGATGTTTTGTAGTTTGCCTACAGTGGTGGAAGCTTTCTGGGCAGTTAAGAACAATGAGGGTGGCTTTGTCAAGTATATAGAATTTAGTTTTAGATTTTCACGTAAAAATAATTGAGGAATAAGGCCACGTGCTAGTGTAAACTGAAATCCTCCTTACTAAGTTGGAAGAGATCCAAATTACCCTGAATTAAACTTTTTGAATTTTTCAAATAACAGATTTCGGTTTACATTCATATTTTCAAATAAACTTCTTGAACTCATATCTTATTGAATTGTTTCTTCTTTTCAGTTATGAGAGGTACAGCCTTAAATTTATGAAGTGAGTAACACTTATGTATTTTTGATAGGTGCTTTGGAAGTTCTGGTAGAAATGAAAAAACAAGGTATACCTTTCAACAAAGAAACCTATCTACTTGCAGTTGCAATATGCTATAAACTGGTAAGTATTGTGAATGAAAAAGTGTTTGAAATGCCTTCTGTATCTCTTCCCTTTTTTTGGATTTTAAATCTTGGAATTTTTGGGGGGTTTCCATATTTTCCATGTAATGATTTTGAATCTAGTGCAAGTATTTATACTTAAGTCCTAAGGTGCTTCATCTTGCTTGATATGATGCACATATATTGTTTCCCATACAAACTAAAGTGACAAAGCAAATCTCTAAAAAGTTACATGGAAATGAGCATTAAGGAACACATTTAGTACAGCTTTTGATTACCTTTGATTACCTTAGAGTATTCTTTCTCTGTGATGTTTGCATCTCTTCAGACAATTGCTTCAGCCTCAGTATTGCTTTGATATTCTCATTTCCTTAAGGCATATACATGATAAGTTCTATTTGCCAGACATTCCCCATCCATTTCTCCCCTCCCCCTACAAGCAGTCTTGAACCATTTCTGTGGTTCTACACAAATTTGACAAGGAATAGAGTTGTAATCTGTTCCCTACCCGCCTGATGAAAATGGACAACTGAATGGAGAAAAGAAGCATAAATTAATGCCTTGAGGCAAACAGGCAGCCCCTTGAGCTTACCTGTTTGTTTAGCTGGAAGAAAAAGAGAGCATGAGCATGGTAAGAAACTAGAATATGTCAGTGAGTGTTTTCTTATAACTGTTTCCCTTTCATAGCAAAGTGAGATCCCAGAACTTTTTTATTTTTATCTTCCTCTCCAGATTTGACTAAGTTGTGCTATTTGAAATTTTAATGTGAACCTTTCCCAAACTCATTTGGAAACTCTTCTTCCATTTCCTCATCTTTATAAAGATGCTAGCCAGGAAAAAAATTATACCACTAGACTGAACTTCCTCAGGTTTCTCAGTTATAGCCTAAAATGGTACCTCAGCAGTAGTTTATATAGTTTTTCTGAAATTCTCAGTTCCAATGAGTTAAGCTGCCTTTAGGTCTGCTGTAGCTTCTTTCCGAAAATGTTCACAAGTTTTTTTAACATGGCCTGCAGTTAGAATGCTGTGATCCAAGATATGTGCAACATATGTTCAAAGCTTAGAAAATGTTGATTTTCAGTAACTAGCTAATGTAGCTTTTATAATAAAGTAACAACAAAAATTAATCTTCCTTCCTGATTTAGAAATTATTTGAAAGTGAAAATGAAAATGTCTCTTTGTTGAGGATACTGCTGGGACTATTTCATCTGTTGCAGAAGCCCATGTAGTTAGGGCAAGGTGTAGTTGTTAAAATAATAGAAGTTATTTTTACCCTCCTGTGACCTCTGTCACTTTGAATATCATATTTTTATGTTGTTTTTCTCAAAAAGAGCTGCACAGAATCTGCTTGGTTGGGTTCAGATACATATTGCCTTTGTGATTTTATGTTGACTTCTGAATACCTTCTGGATATGATTGCAAGTGCTTATAGTCCTTTCAGGTAACCAAAATAACAAGCACAACTTCCTCTGATATTTCCATGCAGGGCAACCCAGAGTCTTCCAAAATCTCTGTGAGACTGCTTGAAGAAGCACAGCTAAAAGGTGACATGTTACCACTGCGAGCATACTGCTTTGCAATGGCAACTGCTCTCAAGCAGGTACAGTCTCTTTGATTTTGATTGTGCCTGGGTCTCTGCAGAGAGAGAGAGAGAGAGAGAGAGATACTCTCTGGTTTTGTTATAGACAGATAGTGAAAGGAAGCTAACATGGAGAAAGCATAACTCTCTAATAGCTTCAAGTATTGGAACTTTTAGGCTCCTGAAATAGTAGGATTATAGTCAATACTCACACAAACTGAATATGAAAGTTTCTAAATCTAAATGTATGTCTCAAGTCTAATGCACACGTACTTTGTGATAATACCATCTAGAACATTAAAAAATTACAAAGTTAGGCCAGCAGGTTAGGTGTCACCATGGATCTAGTCCTGCAGGTATTGCCACTTAGTGATAATTTCCTTTAAATAGAATTAAAATAATTTAAGGTATTTGTGCAATCATCTCTTTTAAATGTTTGTCTTGGGAGGCAGACTCAAAGGTTTTGATGTGTACTTTACTAATGCTGGGGAGGTGGTCTCCACAACATGTTTCTGCCCAGGGTGGTTTTTCTTTATTTCATATGCCTAAGTACTGGTATGAAGAGGCTCTGATGCAGCACAGGGTGAAAAGTGGAGCAGGAGAATAACTATTAGGAAATCATAAAGTTTGGAATAAAGTTTAGAAGATAGTTTGGATTTTCTCTGCCATTAATTTGTGTATGCAGCTTGGGTATGTCCTGAACCTTCTCTGTTTCATGTTAAAATAGAGGTCAGAGACACTGGAAGTGCTATAAATTTGATCTTACTCACAAATTTGGATGAATGGAGTAGATTTGTTAAAAGTTTCTTTGCACTCTGTGATCTTTTTTGCTCTATCTGTGTGAATGTAGACAGTGAAGAACAGCATAATTGAAATAAATTTATTCATGTGTACAATGACATGATAAAATTCTTGTTTTGCAAATGGAATAATGCTCCACATTACATTTAATTGTTCTTTAAGCTGAATTAATTTTGTCAGCACTCCTTGCTGAAGAGAGATGTTTCTTGATCCCAAGTAACATTGCTTGGTCTAGTAAATGCCAGTGTAACATTTACTGTCTATTCAAATCAATTGATGACATGGATACAGTACTATAAATGTGTATGTCCAAAAGGTTAGAAGGGCTGGGCAATAACATATGGTGCATTTCATTAGTCTGACATGTGTTGATCTGTGCATGTGTGTAAACCTTCCATCTTTCAGGGGATCTCATGCTCAATGGTGGTTACATGTGACAGACAAAGAGTACTAAAGAGCCAGATGACATGTGAACTCCAGCATGGGGTATTCCTTTTGCAGACTGGGTGCTGTTTGGTGTCTGTGGGTCTTGGTAAAGGGGTTCTAGATGCTGCATTGTGATTTATTGAAGAGTTGTGAAGGGCTGTTGTGCTTTTTTCATTGTGCAAGTTTCTGACACATGTATGACTATTTTTTTATTATTTATGATTCCTTCCCAGAATGATGTAGCACAAGCCAAATTTTATTGTTCCCAGATAATGAGAACAGAGAACAAACTATACAATAATCTTAAAGTAAGTATGCTTGCCTTGTATTAAAATCTTGCAGAGTATGCTCCATTGGCCAATAAACTCACAAGTGCAAAGTAACAGACCAGCCTCTTACTGGCACAGGCTTGTGTTGGTAGTGTTGCTGAACTTGTTTTTGAGCCAACAGACAATTTCTTTCAGTTGGATGACTTACATTCTGAATTGTTGGCAATGTCCATTCACTTTTTAAAATCACTTCCTACCATAGGTGGGAATGTAAAGTAGACCAATCCTACATCTGTGAGCATAGACCCATGAACAATTTCTAGTTATGATTTTTGCTTTTTGACTCCAAAAGATTTTAAAAACCCAGTTCCAAGTAAATGCTCTGCCCACTTCAGGCCTCCTTCATCCCTGCACACCATATCCACACATGTACATATAAGAATTATTCTCTTTAGTCATGCAGTCTACAATCTGAGAGAAAGTCTGAATGTGCCATGTAAGTGACCTCTAAACTATGGTGAAAACCACTTTATTCAGAGTAAGTAGTACAACTCCATCAGAGAAGCTCTGCCTCAAACCTCACCCTTCCTTTCCAGGTCCCAGCTGGTAAAAAATTGCAAACATTTGAAGAAATTGCTAATTCCATCTCTTTCTTTGCAATGGATGGATTTTTCTTGGCTCACTATCTTGAAATGTATTTTGCCCTCCTTTGCTTCATGTCCTCCTCAAGCACTTCTCTAAAATTTTGCATTCTTATGATATGAACTATTTGTGTGATGTGTTTTTATTTTATTTTTAAGGTCCTTGTCCAGCTCAGATCTGGTTTGCTAAAAGAAGTAATAAATACGTTAGAGGCAGCGGTGGAAGTAGATACTCCTCCCTTTGTGAAAAGAACTCAGTTTTCTGTGCAGGTGGTAAGTATACAGTGGTGAGAGAAGGTTCATGGTACTGGGCTAAGCCATGACTCTGGTGGATCACCTACAGCACTTCAGGTGCCTGAGTTCATCCTGCTCTAGTTGACTGGGTTCTGATGCATTCTGAGGCCAGAGCAGCTCTCTGGCTTCCTCTACTCTTGGACAAAACACTTTGCTATTCACTTCATTTTTTATTCCAGATCTTGATTCTAGAAGTTCATATTTCATCTGAATGTAGGTGACACTTTCCCTAGTAGCGTTAAATGATGTAATCCCTTGCCTCCCATGCTATTTTCATTTCATATGAAATGAGAATAAAGTTTCTGGTAGCAGCAATATTGTTAGGTTTGTAATTAATTAATAACTAATATGCAAAATAATAAATATTAGGAGAAGGGGAGGGCCAGCCTTTCAAAATGTAGTCTAAATATATTAACTGCTGTGTTGAAAAGAAATTCTTTAAGCAGCATTTTGTTTAGTAAAGTCATTGCAATAAACACTGCACATGTTAGTGTTATATTTTTACTTTGTTTGGGAAATTTTTAGCTGTCAAAAGAAGACTAAGCATTAGTCTTCACTGTCCTCTTCCACAAAAGTTTGTTGATAATAATATTTTTTAAGGGATTTACCTAACACTTGAGCTCATACTCTTGTTTATAGCAAACAGAACTTCTCAGTCTTCTATAGTCTGAATTTTATGGAATTGTACTGTCCTGTCCATTTATGAATATACATCATAATAATTAGAATTGTGCTGATCTGGAAAGTAGATTACAGGAAGCAATTATGTTTCCTGGATTTAAATAGAAAATAATTGTGTTTGTCTGTACTAGGACTGAAAATAGGATTGTACAACTCTGAGGAAGTTTTAAATCTAATAAACTCTCTTTAATAGATAAACAGTGCCTTTCCACCATTTTGTGGTGATGCATAATGTACTCTTCATAAAATCCTTATCTTAAGAGTCATTGCCTTAGACACCTATCTTACACTATGTACTTTATTTTTTTAAATACCAATTATTGC
The DNA here is from genome assembly GCF_050655825.1 of Lonchura striata. Lineage (NCBI taxonomy): Eukaryota > Metazoa > Chordata > Aves > Passeriformes > Estrildidae > Lonchura > Lonchura striata. The sequence goes on from NC_140740.1 coordinate 72,432,191, forward strand.
TTTTCTTTAGTGTGGAGGTAGAATGAGAATCCACTTACTGAACTGTAACAATCTGTCATTTTCTATTCCGTAGCTGGCTGCAGTCAGGGAAAAGATGGAAGAGAGCCCTGACCTTTCTGTCAAATTAGGAAATATTTATACAAAACTACAAGCTTCAGGACAGATAACTATGTGCACGCTGGAAGATATGCTTTTCCAGATTCCTAGTTCAAAGAAGACGACTGCAAAGCTTTTAAATCAGAAACAACTGGGCTGTCCAGGTGCTAATCCACTTTGGTCAAATCTGTTGTTAGGATAGCTCAGTGTTTGATGCCAAACTGAACTGCTGATAGCATCTCTTATAATCCAGGTTCAAATAAAATGCCTTTTCCCTTTTTCACACAGTGAGCAGTTTTAAGTTTTTGTATAAAATTTCATTTTAAATACAGATCATGCAGCTTCCATGTTTCAGTTTTAATCCTAAAAACAAGCTGTGACAGTGGGTATTTGTGTGTTGTTCAGAAATGGAAGTGATAGAAAGGTTTGACTTTTTCCTTAGGCTCTTCTTAATATTTAAAATGTACAAAAACTGTTACAAAGTAGATGGAATTTCATGTAGGTGAAGAATAATAGGAAGTGTATATCACACTTCTGTGAATCCTGTGTACCCTTTTTATGAGAAGTACTACATACATTAATCTAAAAACACAGCTATTACTTTTTCTGTAATATTGTGTAGTATGTAATTCCACATGTAGTTTTCCCTTTGTTGAATATTCTTTCAACATTTCCAATACTATGTGGACCCTTGAGAAGTTCTCAATCTTTTCTCCACAAATAAATTTGGTATGAGATTTGTAATGGATACTTGCCATGTAGCAAGGATTAGTGGCAAAAAAAATTAAAGGAATTAATACTGTTCAGTTTACTCTGTTTGTATGGACAGAAAAACTATCTAGTGGCAGCCAGTACAATCAGGACAACTGTTTGGTGTTAAAAGTGTATAAATGCCACATTTTTAAAGGCCATCAAAGACAGTTCGACACATTAGTCTTACACAGCAAATATATAAGGTTAGTTCTGTTTAATTTCGTAACTTGGCACTTTAAAACTTGTATTAATTGCAAGAAGTTGTTACATCCTAGATCTGTGCATGTGTGCTTGTTCATTCTAATCAGAATTGTTTAGCTTCCTAACGAAGGCTATATCCTACCTGCAACTGAAGTAATCATAACTTTAATTAAAATTGTGAAAATATTTGAGGTTTTCCATTCTTTTTTTCTCTTGACAACTTTTTTTCTTGAATTTATTGTTTTCTTGAGGTTTATTTTTAAGTTGATTTTTTTAAAAGAAATAACGTCTTTGTCTTGAAAAAGAAAGGAGAGGCACTTAACCAAGAGTACTTCAGTAGAAGAGGAAAACACGGATTTAAGATTAAAGGATAGGTTCAACAATACACACACAAAATTCAGACAATTGCAATTCGAATATTGGCTGTTGCTCTAGAAGTGTTGTAGAAGACTGCTAACATTTTCCCTTAGATTAAAAAAAAGCTGGGAGAAATAAGGAAGGTTAATATTTATGCATCTGATTTCCAACTGTGTCTAATTTATGTCATACAAGTGTCTGTTACTTAGGTAATCTTGGATTTGGGTGATTATTTATGGATTCATCTTTTAATGCATCAAGATTGAAAGCACACTGACTTTTGTGTTGAAGACTCTTCTGTCTGATGCTTAGTTGGGTGTGCTAAGGTGGTGTTGAATCCTGGTATCCCAGCCCCCAAGATCAGGAACCCAAATTTGTCTAAAGATAAGCAAATACTTAGGGGTTTTGCTGGATTAGAGTGGCTGGAATGTCAAGGGCTGAACTGCTAGACAGCTTTCATGGAGAAAACCTCAGAAAATAGGATGAGCATTGTTACTGGAATTGATACTCAATTTTTATCAACAATGAATCTTGAACTCAAAGAGAAGTTAACATTCTAAAATCAATTAACTTTATTTTTAACAATCTGAAAAAAAACCCCAGGGCATTTACATTTCAAAGTGAATTGCTGCATTTTTTTCTCTAGGTTTCACAGCAAGAGATTCTGTAGGAAGCTACTTAATTTTTTATGTGTTGTAAGTAGCTATGGTGAGGATCTGAGAGTTCTTTGGGGTGTTCTTGTATGGAAAAGGATTGCTCTTTATCATACTCAGATGTTCTTCCTCCAGTAAAATGGAACATGAGTTTTGTGCAGGTCCTTGCACTGCAGCAGCCTTTTGGGACAATGATCTAGGAGACAGCAGATGGCGTTTCTTGACCATGCTCTTCTGCCAACATTATTTCCAGGGATGGCCTGCAGTGTCACTTATGTAAGGCCAGGGCAGAATGAATTGTTTGTCCTATATTTAACGTGTGCCATCTTAAAATGGAAAATCCAGGCAACAGAAAGCTGCCTTGAATTGTTTGTAATGGCTGGCAATGGCTGCAAACAGAGTTTTACAGCACTTATTTTGAAATTTACAATATTTATTGAAATAGCTTGTCTTTGTTAATAATCACGTACAGTGTGAACAGTACTCTGTGGACATTCTAATCAATGACCTAGATGACAGGCTGTTGATGTTGCTTCTTGTACACCAGTGCCAACTATTAATTCTTACATTGCTATAACTTTAAGAGAAAGTTGGATGCCTTTTCTTAATTGAATTTTAAAAGCCTCAAGAAGAGCCTTCACATATTTAATGAACCTTGGAAACAAAGTTAAATAATGCAAAGCAAAGATTTGTTTCATTTGCAGCAGTATAGAAAAGGGGCAGACCTACCATCCATAGGTCTAAATATACACAACTTTCTTTTTCTTTTGGGCTTTTTTACAAGGTTGCTTCTGCATCCTTTTAAAAATCTTTGATTGTGAAATAAAAGACTTGTTTGTTTGTTTTTAAACAACATTTCTTGTGGCTCCTTGCATGCCCTTCTACTGTCACATTCTCCTTAGAATAATTTTTTAAAAGAAGATACCATTCAACACCATCTTCTATTTCTTTTAATCTGTTACTTACGATCATCATTTTGAACTCAGCAAATGTCTGATTGCCTACTTGCAGACTACTTTTTAAGTAGTTTCATTTTCATCTGAATGATAAATTTAAGCAGTAAGATGAACTAGGGAGACTTAAAACTGCTACTGGTACTCCTGGTCCCATGTTTTGTCATGTGGAGTATAGTGCTATTTTATTACCTATCTGTGCTTGTGCTATTGAAGATGGCTGGCTGTAGACCTTCAGAGGCTTTGGTTGAGTCTTTATGCAGCTGTCTGGATCTCCTAATAATTCCAGCAGCATGTGCAGTAAAAACTGAGATAGTCTGATTTACCAAATCCCCAAGTAGAGATGCTGTTTTTTTCCAAGTACTGATGCTCTAACTACAAACTCTCATGTACAGTACCCTTGTGTACCATCAAATAAAGTCAGCTTCAAAGTTCTTGTGCCAAGCAGCAACTCAAAATAAATGCAGAAGCACTGATATTAGAGGGAAATTGAGTTAGGAACAGATCAGATATATGGGATCAGAGTCAGCCTGAACCTTGTGTTTGCATGAAGGGTAAAAGCCCTCTCTTAGTTAAAGGAGACTCCTTCCTGTGGAGATGAGGGCAGTAATCCAGCAGCCAGTCTGGAATGTGTGGAGGTGCTTCTCAGGCTTGTTTATCCTTTGGATTTTTACCCCTTGCTGATCTTCCATGAGAGCACCTGCAATGCTGCTGAGAGCAACCTGGAGTGCATTAGGGTTGGCTACATTTAAGAGGAGGGTAAAGGACAGGTGGAACACATGATGTCTGTCAGATCCTGACCAGGAGAGAGGGAAAAGTCTGAGTGGACTAAGCGTGACAGAGTGTCAAAGCTTGGCTGCATGGCTGGTTTCACAGACAGGCCTTTGTTTTCTGTGACCATAGTCATAGAGAGAAGTGGTTGGGGTATGCTTGACAGAGGGGGTCTTTGTAAACAAACTTTCTAAACTAGTGAGGGTGGCTTTACATGAGGTGTGCCAGGAGGGGTTACCATAACATGGAGAGAATTGAGGATACAAGAGAAAGTGCAGCTGTATATGTCAAACAGCCTGACAGGGAAGGCTCTCTCACTTCCCTATAAAAGCAGTGCAACTTGGGACTCATCTTGAATGCTTGTACACAAAACTGTGAGCATAAGCAATATGCAGGAGGATTGTGTATGCACAACTGTAGATCTAAGACCTTGTTAGGATTATGGTGATATGGTAGGATAGCTCTCATGACTATAGTGCTGCACTGGAGGGATGCAGAAAAGACAGGGTGGGTAAGGATAGCGAAGAGGAGAGGTTGAGCTCTGTATAAAGCAGGTGTGTGGATTTTGCCTTGGGACAGGTGACAAGTAAATAGTGAGCTTTTGGGTAAGGATCAGAGGACAGACAAGCACAGGGATGGTTATCGCTTACATCCTGCCTGAACGCGTGCGCACGCATACACAAACACAGGTGAAGCATTATTTAAGCAGCTGGAGAAAGTCTCAGTCACAGACACTAGTTCCTCTCTGGGCCTTAGTCACCCTGTTGGAAGGACAGCATAGCTGGACAAATCAGTCTAGGAGATTTCTGAAATATACTGAGGGTAGTCCATGTGACAGAGGAATGGGTAAGGGAATATGCTCTCTTGGACCTGTCACTCATATATGCACAATAATTGCTGGACAGTGTAAAGGGCAGCATTGTTTGCTGTAGTAACCATGATTCTTGTGGAGTCAAGAATATGAAGTTTAAGATCCTGAGAGGAGTAATCTAGATCCAAAACTTCAGAAATGTAGGTTTTGGCATGTTCAGGGACTTACCTCCAGGTTCCTGTAGGAAACTGCCCTGGAACGGAAATGTTTAGGGTGACCTGGTTGATCTTCAGAGCACTGGAATGATCTGTCTCAATGTGTATAAAGCCAAGCAAGCTGGCAAAAGGCCAGAATGAATGCAGAGCTCCTGACTGATCTCAAACACAAAAAAAAGATGCACATGGAAGATGGAGGCAGGGTAGGCTACTGAGGAGGAATGCAAAGACATTGTCTGTCCATTCAGAAATTAAGTCAGGAAAACTAAAGCTTAGTTGCACTTGAAATTAGCAAAGAATGTAAAGGCTGGCAAGAAAGGTCTTTTCTGGGGATATTGGCAGCAAAAGAAGGTTTGAGGAGAATGTGGCCTACTGGTCAGTGGGACAGGGAAGGCTTAGAGAAGCCCTGAATCTTGTCTAGAGTATCCTGATCAGAGGAAAGAGAGATGGTGGAGCTAGACTCTTCTTAGACATGCATGATGGTAGGATTGGGCACAATGGCCAAAAGTTGAAACATAGGATTTTCTGGTCAGGTACGGTGATAAAATAAGTTATCATGACAGAGTTCAAATACTGAAAGAGTGTAAACTCAAAGAGGATGTAAAATCTCTATTCTTGGAGGCCTTCAAGACTCACCTGGAGCCCAGACACAGCCCTAAGAAATGTGACTGATTAGACCTGCTCTGAGCTGTTGTTTGGAGGTTCATTTCAAACTGAATTGTTCTGTTATACACCTGGATGACCTACTGCCTATCCTGTCTGGTGAGAAACAATTTAAGATTTCATATTCCCAGAACAGCATGATGAGCTGTCTTCTACACAATTGTACAGAAAAGGTTCTCTTTTTAGTCTCTTTAATTCTGAGATTGGTGATTACCTATCCTGGCCCTAATGCTGACTTGAGATGTCAGGGTTATGAGTTACAATGGAACTTCTGGACTCAAACCTAGCCTCTCTTTTCTACCAGAATATAGCAGTTCAAATTCCCAAATCATATGACAACCATGTGCTCTACAAATAGTCATGATGATAGTCTAGCTAATTCCATCACAATGGGATGTCTGATTACAGCAGCCAGCCCCTGTATCCACTCCAGCACCTCCAGATGTGCCCCCACTCCTCCTTCCTATCCCCACTTTATACACTAAGCATGGTGCCACATGGTCTGGATTATCCCTTTGCTCAGCTGGGGTCACCTGTCCTGGCTCTGTCTCCTCCCAACCTGCCAAGCACTCCCAATCCCCTCCCCAGTGTAGCAGTACCAAAAGCAGAAAAGGCCTTGGCTCTGTGCAAGCTCTGCTCAGCAATAACAAAAACATCTCTGTATTATCAACTCTGTGTTCAGCACAAATCCAAAACACAGCCCCATGGCAGCTACTGAGATGAGAATTAATTCTACCTCAGCCCAAAGCAGCACACCAAGTAACAACTCCCTTGCAATTATTCCATCCATAAGTACTTATAAGTGCTCTAACACTTCTTTCAGCTTTATGACAGTAAATGAATCTTGCTCTGGATGGCAAGATTTTAATTCTTTTTTTTTTTTTTCTGACTTAATTGTTAGAAAGTGGTCCTGCAGTCCTTTCAGCCACCATGTGCTGCAGAACTGGAGACAGAGTCCAGCATAACTCATTAGAACAGGAAAGAGAATCAGTTCACAAATGCACTTTACTTTATTAAATATGTCCTAAGTTTATGCTTAAACATGAGCAAAATAGTTTGGGAAAGTTCTCATCCTCCTTCTGTATAATACTATCACTTAGGGAGGGGTAAAGGGAAGGGAGGAATAAAAAGGAGAAATAAAAGGCAGAGACATTGTTGAGAACTTCTTCTTTATGTTTGAAGCTTTATCAGTTCTCATATCAGAATGACAGAAAAAGAGAACTGTGATGGAGAAAGGATGATACATCTACAGAATTGCCATAGTGGTTAGGTACTTTCAGGGGAAATTCAGACCACAAAATTTGCTTTGCTGCACTTTTACTACCCTTTGGAAGGGTTTAATATTTGTAAGCATTAGGAAATAGAAGCTTTGAAACATTTCTTACAAAATGCTAAGAAAAGCATATGCTTGAATTTAGGAAAGAACCTGCAGTGTCTGTTGCCCTAATGCAGCTCTTTATGGACAGTCACTCAAATGAAAACATCAGCATGTCAAATTTCAGGCCTGAGAGTTCACACCACGTGTACCTTTACATGGGCTCAGTGGGTTGGACTGCAAGGCATTTCTCCCTTGAGTTGTCATGTATTTTTATCTTCTGTGTATTTCCAGACAAAGTAGTTTCCTACCTTGAAGAATATGATGGGAAAAGTGTGGTGCCTTGTAATATTTACATTACCAAAGACAGTTTTAGATTTTTTGGTTTTTTTGTAACTATCTTAGTGACATCTCTATTTTGGGTTGATTTTTCTTTTTTTAACAAATTAATCACTGAACTACAGAGTAACTTACAATGGGAGAGATTTCTGGATGTCACCTTGTCCCACCCCCCGTCACATATCAGCAGAAAATAGCATGAAACGTCATCAGAGAAAGCAAATTAAAAGACTTGCCTGTGCAATTGTAGCCATGTGCATGTAGCTGCCTATTTTACCAGTAAAATCAACCTTGTTCTTTCACTTTTTACTCCTTTAAGAAACATGTATTTTCAGTTAACTCACTGGTTTTGCACATGATTACAGGTAGCTCCTGCTCTTGCCTACTCCTAAAATGACTGTGGCTGTTTTAAGTATGGGCTGGGAACCATTCCAAATTGGGTCTTGCAAGAGTAACTAGCTTTTACTGTTTTGTCCCTAAGATGAGGTGCCTAAAAATATCCTGTGATCTCCAGAGAGCAGAGCAAAGAGCTGTTCTTGCACTGACAGGTGATTTTAAGTAACTCACCACAGTTCCTATTTTGCCCACAGACTATTTCTTACCTGCTAGGTAAATATAATCAATCACCTTCTGTTACAGGTGAATCTCTACAAAAAACAGTACACAACTTGAAGTCCCATATACTTCATTAATGTTATTTTTATATTTACACTATTGTTTTATATTATCTTTTCCTTAGAGTCAGAGTTGTACATATAATCTGAATTTCCTGAACCACGTTAATACTTCCCATGCCAGTCATCTAATGGAATACTTATATAGTTAGCCACTTTTTTCCTTTAAGTCCTATGGGTTGGAGTGTGATATTTGTCTGATGAGCTTTTTCCAGATCCTGATGACATATCTAGAAATGTCCAGACCAAGAAAAGACTTTTCACACTGCCAAAATAGCAGCAATAAGAAGCAATATCCCAGTAAGGCTCTGATTATTTCTGTGTGAGGCTATGTTATGAGGCTCATAAGTAACACTGGTCTTGCTGTGCTGTCTCTTCTCCTTCACTCAAGTCCAAACAAAGAGCTACTTTCTCTCCCAGTCTGAGCAGTCATATGATTGCTCCAGTCCCAAGGTGACATGTCAGTATATCTCTTTTCTCTCATGCTCATATATAAAGCCAGGTAGGATTTTGTTTCTCCATTGTGCTGTGCTTGTTCCTATTCCTGCCCTATAATTTAGCAAGAGGACTAAAACTGTGTTCCATTTGTCAATTATCATGGGTGTTGCTGTAATGCTTTGTTCACCTACATGCTTTAAAAGCTGAAAGTCTTCCTATTAGCTGCAGGGAATAATTTACGTGTGGTTTTTGTCTTTAAAATATTCAAGGTCATTACAAATAGTGAGTCAGGCCATTAGTGCGTGTTTTGGGCAAGACTGCTCCTGTAATTAGTCTAGACATTTATGCAGCCTGGGAGCAGCAAGTTAGAGTCATACTGTTCTGTTCTTCTGTTTCATTTCTTAATATTTCTATTCTTACACTTGTACACTCAGAAAGGAGACCCATGAAAATGGGGTGTTGGGGAGAGGAAGCAAGACCTGCTTCTCCGTGGCAGAAGAAAAATACATCACTCTGTGTTTACTTCATCAGAGCTGTTTTCCTATCCTGGCTGCAGTCACAATTCCTGAAGTGAATCAGGGCAAATAAAAGAAATTACAAATTACACAAATCATGTGGTCTGTATTTATGCCAAGAATGTTTCCCATTTCTTCCAACACCCATGATATCTTATTAAATATCCCAGTATGGTTCCAATAAATATCTACATATTTAAAAGGAAACACATTGAAAATTATTGTGATGCTGAATAGTTGAATCAGGTCCACTATGCTATACTTTATATATATGCTATACTTTATCTCTCTCTGATTCTGAGTGCAAGTAGAGGTGTATTCTCAAAATGATGCTGTGACCATAACCAAAAACTCATGTGAGAACTGAAATCTGTTCCTTAGAAACACCTGAGATAATTTAGCCATCCCGATTCCTTAGTTTGTATCCAGAAACACCAAGGGTCTAAGAAGTAATATTCATGTGAAGGGATTACTCCATGTATTTTATGGACAAAAACATACTTATAGCCAATATGTTGATATTTGCCTCCATTTTAGAGAGAGAGATCATCCCTGGAAATTTAGGGACAGAATTTCAGATACTGTTTCACATGGATTTTCTATGCTGCCTGGCAACTCAGAAAATTGAACAAAGTAATGTGTCCCAGAAATGAGGCACCTCAGACTGGATGTCTTTCTTAAAATTGTTCTTGGCAGTTTTGGCTGGCAGTTATATGGCATCTTGGTGACTTCCTGTTGTGAAATTAATTAACAGCTTTTGGCAGTCAAGTCACTCTAAATGTACTTAATCAGGGTGGTTTACTTCACAAGCCCTTCCTTGTGCCAGAAATATATGTGTGTAAGGATGATGGGAAGTAGTGTGATCTTGGATTTTTTTCCTACATGCCTTGTAAATCCAAAGATCCTGAAATCTTGATAATTAATCTGAAAACTTTCAAAAAACACACATTATTTTGAAATAGAACTAATTTTGTTTTACAGTATCTTTGATTACTTCATTCAGATATATGAAGTGCCTGGACTTACATAAAAACTCAAGAAAATACAAAAGTCAGACACATTGGTGTAAATTCTTCTGTGCCACTTTGCTTCATTTCAGCTCTGATTACTTCTGTAAGAGAATTTTTCACTAGGTTCCAACACCAAGCATCCAGTCTTTAGACCTTGTAAATGTGTTTAAAAGGCCAGCTCAGCAAATACTATTGTTTAAACAATAAGCAGAAACTTAATACATGAAAATGCTTCCTGTTTCTCTAAATGACCTTAAGGGGACAAATGAAAGTATAAAACTGAGAATATCAGATATTTCTTAAAACTGCCTTTTTGGGTAATAGAGACAAATTCAATTCAGAAGCATAGAAAAATCCACAGCCAATTTGCAATTTATTGCACAAACCTAATTTTGGCCTGGTCTAGTCAAACTTTATTTTCCTCATTGTGTAAGTCAGTAAATGCTGCCTTTATATTTTTAAGATTCATACCTTATCATTGGCCAGGTTATTTTGGTATGTCCTGGCCTTCAAGGAAGCAGTTCTCCCATATTGATCTTTATCTGTGCACAGATTTGCCTCTCTCTTTGGGGGCAGTATTATTGCTCAGCACGTGCCTCTTGCTCTTCCATGTAAAAGAGGCAGAGACTTTTACCTTCATGCATTTCACAACTGCAGCTGCTGCTTTATTGTTTCTTGTTCCTTTACACATGCAGACTAAACTGACACTCTGAATTCACCATTCTTACAGCAAAACAGTGGTAAAGGTGTCTTGCTACATCTGGGCCCATCTATGTATTTTTCTGCAAAGCTAAGGCAAGACTGTCATTAAGTTTACTGATGGATTAACATGTTTGAAAACTAGTAAGTCGAAAGAGCTTTCTGAGGAAAAAAAATTTTCTGCTTGCATACTCCAATGTAGCCAGCTGGTGCTTCGTGCACTTCCTCTCTTAATGATGAATGTGACACTGCTCTTTTGGCATAGAACATCTTTTTGTCTGTGTAAACTTTACACTGTGATTGTATATAAATTGCTATAAATTTAAGCAGCATGGACAGAAAGTGGGCAAATCCACAGAATAGTATTTTGCTGTTTCATGGGAACAGGTAGTTACATGTGCATTTTGAAATATGGTAAATGAATTAATGTAAGATCACCTCACAGTATTACAAAACATTTACATCTGGAATCAGACCTAGCAATACAGATATCACCATAATGCTGAACCAGCAACAGCAGAAGGCAAGACAATGAACGAAAAACAATGCAAGAACTTTTCAGGCAATGAAAAAAGAGCTATATCTCAAAATCCTGCATGCCATATACAGAATGACCAGCTAGGGCAAACTGTATCTACAGAAGAGAAACTATCTTCATCTGAGGACCCTGAGAGCAAGTGCTAGTTATACTGCATAGTCCACAGAAAAAAATCTATTCATATAGTGAAAAAAAAACCAAAACAAGACATCCCACCCCCCTGAAAATAAAAAACCAAAAACAACAACAAAAAAACCAAATCAAACAAAAGAGAACCAACAAACATACAAAAAAAACACAACAAAAAAACAAAAAAACAAGCTCCAAACAACTAGGAAACAATGTTTCATCTGGGCAATAGTTACTTAAAATTTACTGTACCTATTGCATGATACAGAAAGAATATAAAAAAAATTAATTCTTTACATAGTTTGGATGTATGAAGGAATGGAGTTAATATTTCTGATGTGCTAGAAGCATAAGTGCAAGTTTGTCATTGATCCAGTAAAGCATGGTTAACCTAAATCCAATTACTTGCCATATATTAGGTGGTGCATTGGGTTTGAATTGCCTGGTTTTTGGTAGCAGAATGGCCTGGTTTTTTGGCCACAGAGGTGACTTCTGTGAGAAGCTGCCAGAAGCTTCCACCGTGTCTGGCAGAGCGAATCCCTGCTGGCTCCAAAGATGGACATGCTGCTGGCCAAGGCTGGGCCAATCAGAAATGGCAGTAACGCCTCTGTGATAACATATTTAAGAAGAAACCAAAACACAAGTTATTGTGCAGTTGTAATTGTGGCCAAAGAAAAGCAGAGTGAAAACATTTGAGAAGAACAACCCTGTGGACTCTGAGGTCAGTGAAGAAGGAGGGGCAGGAGATGTTCCAAATGCTGAGATTCCCTTGCAGCCTGTGGTGAGACAGCCCTCCCCCTGCAGCCCAAGGACATCCATGGGGAACGCAGAGATCCAACTGCAGCCCATGGATGAGCCCATGCTGGAGTAGGTGGATGTCTGGGGGAGGCTGTGACTCCATGGGAGACCCACGGAGAGAGAGGCTCAGCTCCAGGCTGGAGCAGCCTGTCCTTGGAGCACTGCACCCGTGGAAGAGTGACCCACGCTGCAGCAGGTTGGGGAGGACAGTCTGCCCCTGGGATGGACTCTCAATGCAGAAGTCCATGGAGATCTCCTCCCTTGGGAGGGGACCCACAGTGCAGCAGGGGAAGGACTCCTCTCCCTGAGCAGTGGGAGAAGCCGTGGGTCATGGACTGACCATAATCCCCATTCCCTGTGTCCCTGTGCCACTGGGGGAGGAGGTAGAGCTGGGAAGGAGCGAGGGGTGGGGAGAAGGTGTTTTTAAGGGTTTATTTTACTTCTCATTATGCTGCTCTGATTTTTTTAGTAATGAATTTTCTTAATTTCTCTAAGATGTGCCTGTTTTGCCTGTGATGGTATTTGGTGGGGGATCTTTCCCAGTCCTTATCTCAACCCATGAACCCCTCATTAAATTTTCTCTCCTCTGGGCAGTTTGTAGAGAGGAGTGAGTGAGTGGCTTTGGTGGGTGTCTAGCACCAGTGTCAACCCACAAGAGGTATTTCCAACATGGTTCTTCTCTCTCTGTTCAACAGCTGTACAAAAATATTGCTGTTTTGGATACTTTGCAGGTAAATACGACCTTTGGTTTGTATTACATACCTGCTAAATTCTGCACTGCATTTGCTGATAGAACAGGCATCTACCTGCTACAACAGACTTGTAAGTACTTAGAAGATGGTCTGCTTAAACCCCACTACTGCTTTTGCAACTTCATGGGGTTACGACCTTAGTTTCAGCTATCAGAAGAGAGAACATTGAGGAAATACATTCTTGTGTAAAAGTTTTGTTCACAAAACCAGAATTTGTCTTACTATGACACTGATAAAATAAAAATATGCCCTCTATGATTTAGAGCACGAGATGTTTACTTTAAAGAACTTGATAAACTGTTATTCTAGCAAAGAAATTGCATTTTCTGAATAGTTTCAAGCAGTAATGGAAATACAGAATAATGCTAGAAGTTATGTTTTTAAAGATGACCTAGAGGTTATAGTGACCTTTATCCATCTACCTCTACACATAAAAGAACAATTTTAGGACAATTAGAACAACAAAAAGGACCATTAGAAGAATTTTGTGGTTAAATATATTTACTTCTCTTGACTTACAGTACATGCATTGCCAAAATGACAAATAAAAAAATTTAAAACTCTCATAATATGTAGTAAACATTATGGGGTTTTCTATTCTGAATACATATTATACTGCTTTGTATTGGTGCCCCAGATTTGGTGTCCATGGTTCTCAGCAGAAAGGAGTTAAATATTATGTGAGCAATATTGTACCTTGAAAAACTCCTAAAATGTCTGAAAAATTGTCACATGCTGTACAAACATATTCCAGTGCACAAAACTGAAACTAACCTTCACTAAATGCAAAATTGGAAAGTCAGAGTTCCCTGTTCTTGCACCTTGTCTCTGCAGCAGGACTAAAAATAGACCTTCATACATCATCTTAGTTACAAAAGTTTAATCACTGCAGGAATTATGTACTCAATGCTCTCTCCAAGGTCTTATATCATAGTGTGAAAATGTTATTTTTTCCAACCTATTTGGGATGAACATCTATGAAGGCTGGTGTCATATAGAATCTGCAGCTTGTCCACAGTGGTACTGATGTCTCCCTCACATTTGCTACAGAGGTGCCTAGAGATGCTTTAGACTCCACAATGAAAAAGCTTAACCATTCCAATAACTTTCTACTAATACTTTAGAAACAAAGTTTCTGGAATGTGTACTCTTAAAATTATTTCTGGTTTATGTGATTGGAGGGAATGTGGTTTTCCTGAGAATAAGCAGCTGTACTGTCTATAGCCATCCTTTTCCAATTAAGAGGCAAACTGACACCAAGACACATTGACTTCTCCATGCTATGTCATTTATTATTAATGCAGTTTTCCAGTATACATTAATGTAATTTCCTTTACAAGGTGCCCACAGTGGATCTTCTTACTTTTCGTATATGGGAGAACAATAGCAGGAAGGAGAAATATGTGCACATTATTTAAACTGAGGAAGGGGCAGGTGCAAAATTAAGTGATTTTTAGCTGAGTAGCACAAAATGATTACACAAATTCAAATGGGAAACTACTCAGGTATGTGTAAATAAGGGATTTGAAAGAACTGATGTCATGCAAGGATGACATAGGAGCTAGGATTCTAATACTTCTGCTGCAAAGTTCAAGAAGGTAAGTACAACATCCTGAGAAAGAATGCAATAGAGATTTATTAGAGCCCATCAGTGATCCATGAGGTCACATGGATGTTGGACACATCACACAACAAGGTTAACTTTTGTAAATCTGTATTTATCTCCTTCATTGTAGGGATTAGTAAGGAAATAAATGGACCCTCTGCACAGTTTGATGTGTTTTACACCAACAACAATGGCAATAATTATTATATGTTATTTTATATTATATAAAATATAGTATCATTAAATACCAGTCTATTTTATATATAAAATATATAGTAATAATTTATCAAATTTATATAATGAATATATAATAACATTTTCATAACTATACAGTATGAGGTATTATTATGATAATTATATTACTATAGGTTATTAATATTACTATTAATGTTGGGTATTCAAACATGTACTTGAAATATTTATTTGGATAACTGCAGCAAAAGTTTCAACAGTGGTTTGCAAGCAGACATTTTATTAGGGGTGCCTTGGGGCATTACAGGAAGAGTGCATTAGGGTCATCAGTTCTATCTTTACTTTTAAACTACATTATTTCATGTTCAGCTAGGTTCTAGGGATTCACCACACATAGCCTCAGCCAACAGATTGAAAATATTTTCTGGCTAAACTGGTCTTTGGCAGAAAAGTTAATTATTTAATTAATATTTTCTCCAAGTACGTTCTGTCTTCCATGAAGAAAAATTAACCCTTGTTTTGGCAAAATAATGGAATTCCTAGAAATCAGTAAAGGCTTTCATTGTGGTTGAAGTTTATTATTTTTTATCTGAAATTAAAGACCTCTTTTCTGAATAGTGCCTCAGCAAACTGTTTTCTATCAGTAGTGATTAATCAGCATCTTCTATCACAGGTCTTGGTTTTGCAAGTACAAAAAGTTTCTTTCTTTTCAGAAGAGGAGAGCACATAGTGCCCTTACCAGAGGTTTCAGGCAGCCAGGGAACCTGGCCAGAACAGAAAAACAGCATTCTGACTGAAAGACACATTTCATATGCATGTTGTGCCAACTAGTAGGAGCCATAACACAGTACAGGTCTCCTTTCATGGGCTTCTGTTCTTCTGTTTGCCCTTTTCACATAGTTTTTGAAATTTCAGACAGTATTGTGTCAAGTGGACAACTGAAACCACAAGTTTTAACTGCATATAAGTAGGAGGGTAAAAATTAGAAAAGAAATTAAAATAAACAGGCAAAAAATCAAGAAATCAAAATGAATCTTTAGCAGCTCAAACATCCCTGCTCCCAAACCTACTGACTCCTATAATGAGATGGCTGCACCAGACTTTGCAAAGCTTTTGACATGATCTCCCATAGTGTCCAAAGCTGGTGAGCTAGAGATTGGATGGGCAGATGATCAAATACGTGGAAATTTGGCATGATTGCAGGACTCAAGGGTCTTGTGACTATGAGTACAAAGTGCTGTCTGCTCACTGTTTCTCCTCAGGGAAACAACATGAGACCTATTCTGCTTCACGTCCCTGTTAATGACCTGGATGATCGGGAGTTCAGCCGCAGAAAGCCTGCCAGCGATACCAAGCCAGGGGATGGCAGATGTGCTGGAGGGCATGCTAAGAAGAACCTGACATCCTCAAGAGCCTGTAGAAATGAGGTGTCAGGCGCCTCAGAGAGTTTAACAAGGACAAGTTTGAAGCCCTGGTGCAGCTCTACAGAGAATGGGCTGAGTGGCTGGAAGTTATCTTGGATTGTGCCGAAGCCAAACCTTTCATTAAGTGCACAGCAGCAAGACTGGAGGGAACAGGAACAAATCAGAACACAAGAATAATAAAATGTTTTCATTGGAGAATTTCCACTGCATTGGAACAGATTCCCCTGAGAGATGGTGGAATTTTCATCCCTGGGAGATATTCAGAACTCAACTGGTATATTCAGCAACCTGATTTGATTGGATCCATTTTGAGCCTCCAGAGGTCCCTTCCAACCTCACTTATCCTGTGATTCTCCAACTCCATAAATACTGTGTTCTCTTCAGATGCTGAAGTCATTAACACAACAAATCCATTATCCTTTGTCAGTCAGACAATTGGTAGTTTCCATAGTAACAAGGGGAATCCCATATCTCAATTCTTCCCACTTGTTAGATTAACTACCATACTTTAGGAAGATCTAAGTGAAGGTGAAGGAATTCCAGATTACCACAGGGTTATCTTTTTTCACCATGCTGTTTCTTTATCAGATGGGGATTTTGGAAGACAATGTTCAGTACATTTTCTACACAAGGCTGTTGGTGCCAGTAAAACATGTATAGAGACATTTTACTATCTCCTTATTGCACAGAAGTAGCTAGAGGAAAGGAATCTACTCTTAACTATTTTACTGGACTTTTATTAACAGCCTCTTACATAAGAAAAGCTCGACATTAAATTATTACTTCTGGTTTATACCATAAAAAAGGCAATGAAGTTATATTCCTGGATTTAAAGATATTATTATGAACCAACAAATAATTAAATGTTTTATATTACTTGCTTTGGAAAGGAGCAAATAGGTTTCATATATCCACTGAAATCTCTTATTCTGTTTCTCTGATTTTGTGTTGCTTTTTAGGTGATTTAGAAGATAATCAGTTTCAGCAGTGTCTGTGGTGCTGTAAAACTAAGTCTTTTTGCTGTTTACCATAATAGTTCTCAGATTGCATCCTACATAGTTACAGAAAGGGAAACATCAGCTATATTTACAATGTCAAGAAAGACAACTTTTTTTTCCTTAAGCTTTCATCTTGTTTGCTCCCTTAAAAGTACTAAAAATGAATAGAAAAGAATTTCCTGGGGAAAACCCTGAAACACTTAGATAAAATAGAAGGAAATGACAGTGAAAGAGAATGACAGGCCTGTGTGTCATGGATGGGGGTGGGAGACTCCAAATTATGAAGCAAAGGGTAAGAAGCAGTCTTTCTTCATAGTCAGTGACTAAAAAGTCATGACATTATTAATCATTTGTATAGGACAAGAAATGTGCATGGCTCTGTGCTGTGAAAGATAAACAAATAGAAAGATCTGTCATGGGTTTACATTTTAAAGGAAGGGGAAAAGTCAAAGGAACACAGTTCTTTACATGTAACCATCACAGCTTTCAAGTTTTCGAGAACAGTTGAAGTTTTTATAAGGTCAAGAGTAGCTACAATTGAAAATTGCTTTCTGAGTAACTTTATCCAAAAAAGTCACTTCAAATCAACCTGTTTCTCTATTGCAAAGCTCTACTGGCTTCAGTAGAAATTTCTGCAGTCAGAAAGATTGTTAATACAGAAAAGCTTCAGACAGCATTTTGTAATCTATTCTAAAAAAAAATAAATTACTTGATGCCATTAAATTATATTACAAAAGTAACGTAAGTTGTCCTTATAGATATTTCTGGGCACTGAATAGAAACATCAATAGCTCTTTCTTTACAGTGTAACATGTGACTTATATTTTCATTATACTGGAATATTTTGTGAAAAAGTAGTTGGTGTATTGGCTACAAAACTTTATCCAGGTAAGTTGGGTGCTCACTAGGAAGAGTCTCCTTACACAACCAGCAGAGAAAGTGATCTGTGTGTCTGTTGTCTCTGAGCAAAAATTAAAGGAACAAGGAGAGTAGATTTGGAGACTAAGACAGTTACTGCCGTCCATTTGCTGAAAGGGAATCCTAGAAAAGCTTGAGCTCAGAAGGCTCAAGTTGTTTCAAATTATTCTTCAGTTACACTATTTCAGCTGGCTTTAGGACCAACACATCTGCTTACTCATGCCCCTTTCCTAGTGATGAATTAACTAACTCTCCTATTTGATTCCTAGACTGAGCATATTCCTAGGGATATGCCACAATTCCAAGCAGCCAAGAATTTACTAAATTGGAGTGGTTTTGACTCAGCTAATAGCCATTGCTGCTAAGAGCAATTTTGGCAGAGAGGTCACATTGTTACACCTTCTGGTTTGTGTATCAGCTGGAGTAATTTTTCAGAACAATGCTGAATGCTTATTACATACTGCTTCAAGCATG
Source organism: Lonchura striata (assembly GCF_050655825.1). NCBI lineage: Eukaryota > Metazoa > Chordata > Aves > Passeriformes > Estrildidae > Lonchura > Lonchura striata. The sequence goes on from NC_140740.1 coordinate 72,450,483, forward strand.
TCAGCATATATTAATGCTACACTGAGCAAACATTTCATTTCACAGATGTAAAAGATGACAATCAAATATGTGAAACAAAATTAATTTTAAAATACCTAAGGTAAGCTGCATTTTACCTTGTTGTATACTCTTTTTAAGAATCACATTTTTATCTAGTTTAATTGTATTCAAAGGGAATTTAATCAAGTCCTATACATAGTACTGTAGCACTTAATTATCTGAATCTGTAAGAATGATCCTCTTTACATACATACTTGTACATAGTTCATATTCATCTTCTCAATACCCAACCTGCCAGTTAAACTACTGCATTTGTTTGTAATAAATTTGTTTTCTTTTAACAAATACAACACTTCTATGCTAAAAGATATTGGTAACTATAAGGGTTCATAATTTGGCATATTCGTAGTTCTCTAACTTCAGTATAGCTGGCTCCTAGACTCTCATATAAATCTCACTACGAAAATTTTCAGATACCTTTTTTGTTTAACAAGAGAGGAAACAGTAGAAACTGCTATCTGAGTCATGGACCAGCAAGATTCTAAGGAAAGCCTGATCTGTATCAGTCAAAAAGCTTTCTTTCAGACATTCTGCAAACACAGATGACTGGTTGAGACAGTGCATATGTGTGAGAATGTCTTGAATCTAACAAAAATGCAGTCAAAAAAGAGCCAGAACCAGCCAAGGAAGTACCAGCAGCATGGATGGTCCTGGAAAAGATCCAGAATGGGAGAGAAAGTTCTAATTTTGGACAGAATGCTGGCTTAAAACAGATTTCATTTTCTGAACAAAGAAACTGCCTCCTGTTGCTTGTCCCTACTGTATTCAAAGAGAGAGAATTCTGTGTACTTTCTTTGTAAACAGAGATCGACACACACCCCAAATTGCAAACTTTCCAGATTTAACATGTTTTATGCAAAGACTCTTGGCTGAAAGCAGATATATACATGTCAGAGTACTTGATGGTTGATTCAAAGCTACCACTTTTCTAAAATCCACTGCCTTTTCAAACTCTCGTCCTCAGCTTTTTTTCCACAGTTACAAGTGAGTATTTATCCTAGGCAGAGAAAACTAGGCAATTCAAGGATCTAAATGAAACCTGTTTTTTTCCTCTGTGCATGCTGTGCACTGACATAAATAGCAGAACACATCACTGTGTATCTTTCTCTCCCTGAAGTACTCCCCAGTGATGTCAAGCACACCTCCAGAAATGCATATTGGGAAAGATGTTTAAGATCATTGAAGCATAACACTGCCAAGTCCACCACTAAAACATGCCCCTTAGTACTCTGTGTACATATATTTTAAACACCTCCAGGGCCAGTGACTCAACCACTTCCTGTGCAGACTAGTCTATACTTGACAACACTTTCTGTGAAGAAATTTTTCATAATATCCAATCTAAATCTTCCCTGGAGCAACCTGAGTACCTCTTATTCTATTATTTGGAAGAAACTGATCCTCATCCAGCTAAAACCTCCTTTCAGGTAGTTGTAGAGAGTAATAATGTTCTCCAGAGCTTCCTTTTCTCCAGTCTAAGCAGCCCCAACTCCCTCAACCACTTTTTACAGGACTATGCTCCAGACCTTTCAACAGCTTTCTTGCCTTTCTTTGGACATGTTCCACTATCTCAACAATTTCCAGGTTATGAGGGACCCAAAACCGGGCACAGCACTCAAGGTGTGGCCTCACCAGTACCAAGAACAGGAGGACAATCCCTGCCCTGCTCCTGCTGGCCACTCTGTTGCTGGCACAGCCCAGGATGCCATTGTCCCTCTTGGCCACCTGGGCACTGCTGGCTCATGCTCAGCTGCTGTCACCAGCACCCCCAGGGCCTTTTCCTGTGGGCAGCTCTGCAGCCACTCTGCCCCAGCCTGTGGCACTGCCTGGGGCTGCTGTGACCCAGGGGCAGGACCAGCACTGGCCTTGTTGTACCTCACACCACTGGCCTTGGCCATGATCCAGCCTGTGCAGATCCCTCTGCAGAGCCTTCCTGCCCTCCCGCAGATCAGCACTCCCACCCAGCTTGGTGTCATCTGTTAAGTGACTGAGGGGATTAGCTAACAGTTTCTTCATTCCTGAGGAAGCTCCCTAGGTGCTGGCCTGGGCTGTTTCAAGCCAATGTGAACCCACAGCCTACTGTTCAACTTTGTGTGAATGTCCCTTGCCTTAATTCACCTCTCAGTTTTCTGGGATACTGGTGGAAACTAGTGGAAATTATCAGCAAGAGGTAAAATATTCTCATGGGGTCTTGACTCAAAAACACCATGGTCACAATGATGAAGTATCTTGGAGGGACTGCCAAAAAGTATACTCTGCCAAAAGTATTCTATTCTTCTATTAATACTCCTACTTCATTCCAGTTGTGGATCTCTTATCTCTCTGGCTTAGGCAAATAGAGACCACACTACAGAGCCTATAGATGGATATTACAAACTTTGAATTATTCTAATTTCCCGAAAGTCTTTCTTATCAATGACAGTTGCTCAGCTGAACAGTAAAAAAATGTAAATGTTAGGGTATAGACTGTAACAGGTCTTTTTTGTTTCAGTTGGAGACTAGAATAAGAGCTCCTCATTTCTCTCCTGCTTGTGTTCCAAATTTCTCCTTCCCTTTAAGATAAAGACCTACAGATACCCTTATTCAAACACATGGCTTATATTGATATAATGATGTTCTCAGGTGGAACAGATACTCCTTCTAACTTGCTGTCCTCCAGGAAGAACACGGTATATCAGCTCAAGTGACAAGACTAGTGAAACCCATTTGTGAAACCCATTGTAGACTTTTCTTTAATAGGATTAGAAGTTTGCATGAGCACAGAAAAGAATAGGAAGAAAGTGACCTCATATAACCAATTTAACAAGTGATGAAGCCCTTCCTACTGTGTTAGTATTTCTAGCCAGCAAGATAAACGTAAGCAAACTATGCAGTGGCACCTTGAATTGAATCCTGTTTTGATTATCACCTTTCATGGTCCAATTTTTCCCAGGGATTTGCAGGTCATAAATTTACATCTGAATATGGAGTAAGCACTGTTCTAGGAGCTGTAACAGTGATTCTTTATTGCAAGAACTCATTTTTGTCTTTTCCAGCTTTCCATGGGTAAATTATAGTCTTTTCTGCTGGCTAGCACAATAAAGCTGAAGTAAGTCTTGGGTCAAGACCCATATTTTATAGGGTCAAATTGTTCGTTATCTAGCTCAGCATCTTTGACTGCATTGCTGCTCAGGCAGAAGAAGAAGGAAGTTTGCATGTCAGGAAGATTGCTTCCTATTGCAGCATGAATAGCCCAACTGGTAGCAAGTTGGCTGTGTGCCATTAAAAATTGAACAGCCAAGTCAAATTGGGTCAGGTTTACACTTTACCAGGGTAATGCTGTCTAGTCAGACACCAGCACAGGAGCATTTTCAGCTCAGTCTGCTCAGCCATGGAAGAAGGAAGAGAGAGCAAAGGAAGTTTGGCTGTCAGAAACCTTATTTTATCTTCTATTGTAAATACACAACTGGCAGCTGGTCAGGCATTCAAAGTTGAAAGGTCTACTGGCACCTGTTTTAGGTACATCCCTTCCTCATGGGAAGCAATGGGCTGAAAATACAGCAGCCTCAACTGAGAGCTAAAGCTGTTTTCCATCTGAGCTGTGGGGTGGACTGTGTTGTCTTGTAAGTTCTGCCTGCATTTCTTGCCCAAGGACAAACAACTCCTGTTGATATCATCATTGCCATTGGATGAGGTGACCACTGCTCTGGCTATCAGGCCCAATCTGCTGCCCATTAAAGACAGGAGGCAGACCTGAGATGCTGTTCAAGTGTGCTGAACTGTCTCCATGAAGTCCTCTTTACTCTTATATGTGTTACACTTGGCTTGTAGTAAAGCTAGTCAGTTCTGAAAATCAATTCAACTTTCCCATAGATCATGGTTTTAAAATTTACCCTACAAAAAGCAATATTAATAAAACAGCTGAAGACAAGTGAATCAAAATTTGTATTTAGACATGGACAATGCAATACCATCCACCACAAATATCAAGCTACTCTTACTTTCTCACACAGTGAATCTTAACACGCTTTGGAGCAGCATGCAGTTTTGCTCTATATTTGGTCTTACAGTCTGGCTAACATAACTGCCTACGGCTTCCCACTTGTTAAAAGGATATGCCAGTAGCAGCTGCCTAGAGGAAAGAATAAGCACAAGGAAGATAGAGCAGAAGGGGAAAAAAGATTGCTAGAAAACGCAGCTGATGACACTTGAGGCAAGTGATGCTACTCCCCCTCTCACAAAGGAGAGCTCCATTAACAACTAAATTTATACCCAAAATGGACATTATTCAGATTGTAAAGTCAAACACAAAAATGCTAGTATAAATAAAGGTGTGAGGAGATGGACAAGAATGTTCAAATGTCTCCATCAGGATGGAAACCAAGAGAATTCACACGCTCAGTGAGGGAGATCAGTCAGTTACCGTGCTGAGAGAGCAGCAAGATGGAGAGAGAAGCATTCTGGAGGGCTGAAGGGAAGAAGTGCTATTTCCCCATAGCTTGGAGCTAAAGTTGAGAGTGTGGTATGTTTGCTTGACAGATGTTGGAAACTCATACCAGTGAAATAAGAAAAGGAGCACAAGGACTGGATATCCTTGTCAGATGGCTGCTGAAAATGTTATGAGGGTGGCTGGTAGCCTGCAGTTGTGAAGGACCTGGGAAAATGAAGATAGAGCTAAGTGAAGGGAGGAGCCAGAAGAGGTGAAATACACAGTTGTGTCTCGGTTATGACTGTATTCTTCTCCTGTGATGGAGCTATGGGGCTGGTTTTCAGCCTAATTGACCACTCCTGAGTGTATTCATGCTCTCCTGAAAGACCCCTTTCACAAAATAATTCCAGCCACTGTACAGAGCGGGTCTAATCAGCCCTACCTCTTGCATCCACTCAGACTGAGCTCTATGGGAGAAATTATAAGTGCTGACTCATGGTAGTCATGGCATACAGATGTAGTTCTCTTTTGTACACTTTTTCAGTCCTTTCTTTTCCCTAGAGCAAGGCTGATCCCAAATTTGCTGTGTGTCACAGGGCAACCTTGACCATTTTCTTCCTGGGAGCCATAGTGTCTGAAGACTGTGACCCTCTGTCACAGTGGTGAAAAGCCTCAGATCTCTCCCACAAACCTGACTGCAATGGCTTATATCCCACAAGACTGAGATGAAAAGGTTTTGCTCCATAACCAGCTTGCAAAATGCAGGAGAGGATAGGACTGCAGGGCGAGGGAGATGTGGTTCTAATGACAGCCTTGCCTCCAGGCATCCTCCTGTGTAACTGAATCAGAAAGTGGCAGGAAGGTCAGAACTGAGAAAGTACAATACAGCAAAGATAAAATGCCAAGTAAGTCTTGAAAAGCTACATATTTAATTAAATGGTTTTGAAGGGTTTTCAGGTTTGAACAGCATACAGCAGCTTTCTACTTCTACTTGCTGAGTAGCTAGCCCTTGTCTTCATGTTAACAAAATAAAGCAGCTCTAAAACAAAATAAATTTTAGGAATGTTTACTATAGAGTTTGGAAGGCATTTAATATTAGTAAGATTATCTATTTTACTAATCAAGTAGACCTCTAAAATGCTTATGCTATTTTTCCCTGCTACCCTAACTCTTTTTGATATTTGGGACAAGTTTTTAAGGTCTAAAGTTGAAGACACTTGAAAACAAAAAATCACAATGAGGAAATTTTCTGATGTACAAGCAATTGCTCCTCTCCTTAAGACAACATTGTAATTGAGGTGTTTGAGCTGCAGAAAAGAGAGTCACAGAATCACAGAATCACTAGGTTGAAAGAGACCTTCAAGATCATCAAGCCCAACCCGTGACCTAACACCTCAACTAAACCATGGCACTAAGTGCCACATCCAGTCTTTTTTTAAATACATCCAGGGATGGTGACTCCACCACCTCCCCAGACAGGCCTTTCCAGTACTTTATCATTCTTTCTGTAAAAATTTTTTCCTAGTATCCAACCTGTATATCCCTTGATGCAGCTCGAGGCTGTGTCCTCTGGCTCTCTCAGTTGCTGCCTGGATAAAGAGACCAATCCCCACCTCTCTACAGCCACCTTTCAGGGAGTTAGAGAGTAATAAGGTCACCTCTGAGTCTCCTTTTCTCCAGGCTAAACACCCCCAGCTCCCTTAGCCATTCCTCACAGGGTTTGTGTTCCAAGCCTCTCTCCAGCCTCGTTGACTCCTCTGGATGTGCTCAAGTGCCTCAATGTCCTTCCCAAACTGAGGGACCAGGACTGACACAGCACTCAAGGTGTGGCCTCACCAATGCTGAGTACAGGAGGAGAATGACCTCCCTGCTCCTGCTGGCCACACCATTCCTAACACAGGCCAGGATGCCCTTGGCCTTCTGGGCCACCAGGGCACACTGCTGGCTCATGTCCAGTCGGCTGTCACCAGCACCCCCAGGTCCCTTTCCACCTGGGCACTTCCACAGAAGGTGCCAGATAATTTTTGGCAAACAGATCTTTAACTGTACAACAAACCAACATATATGCAAAAGCAAGTGTAGATTTGCTTGCTGTGCTGCTTTATAAAGCTGTTGTTTCGGGATGATAGGAACAGGATGAAGCCACTCTTAATAATCTGATTGCAGAATTTTACAGTTGCTGTCAGTCCAAGGGATTTTTGTTTTTATTTATCTTTGAAACATATGGAAACTGATGCATTATAAATATAATCTGGCTGATTGAACTGTTAATTCATGAGATCTAAAAATAAAAGTGAGATTAAGAAATTTGACTTCTCCATGCAAATTTGTATGTTCTGACTGTGTTCTTACTTGCATACTCACTCTGTAATCTGAAAAGTGCAAACCCTGAAACACATTTTAAAATTAATAAAAAATTTATTAAATTTAATCTAAAATTGATTAAATCTTCATTTTGCTTAGTCGCAAGGACTGTTGTACTGTAGTCACAGTCTCTTGAAAATGACAAGGGCACCTTTGCCAGTCATTCTGTCTGCTCATACATCACACTGGGTTGCTCCTTTTTCTTTCAAGTATTTAATAAGAAAAGGATAGAAATGGCTCTGCAGCAGTGTTCTCAGAGATCATCCTGACCACTTAGAATGCTTTGTAGAAAGGTGATTGGTGGTCTAAGCACTAGGGGCCTAAGAAGTTAACGAGAGCAAGTAAAATGAGAAGAAAATTAATTTTTTTTTTTAATTAAAAAAAAGAGCTGGAAAGTAAGAATGTTGCTATTTTGCCACTATCTGTCAAAAATGTGCAATTGATCTTTTACTCTTCTCTATATACACAATAGGATCTACACAAAAATTGTCTCTACATGAAAGCCTAAAAATGCACAATTAAAGCCCTAGAAAAAAAGTCCTAAATAAATCTGTAAGTATCCAACAGGAATGAGCAGTGGCATGGTTTCATGCTGTACAGGTATTGGATCTGCTAGTACAAGTCAGGTAGGAAGACCACTGATGTCACTGCTGTAATCAGGAACACTAGTGCATGTCCTCATCAGATGCTCATTAGTGATAATGATCAAACTATTTAAAATATTTCTGTCTTACAGCTGCATGTTACTAGAGTGTGGGTTAAACAGGCAGCACAAGCATGCTCTTCCCCTTCAGAGTGAAATTAGGCAGGTTTGCTTAACTTGTGGATAATATATTTAAAATTAAGTAGCTGCCGTGTAATATGGGTGACATTTTCACAAGGCTCCCTCTTGATCCATTCTGCCAGCTGGTTGGGGGTGGTTCCTCCCACAGAGCACTGGTAACAAACATGTGTGAGCCACTGTGGTCATGAGCAGCCCCAGACATTTCTGTAGGAAACATTTCAGTGGAATTAGTTTTGCTGGTGTCTAGTCTTGACTGTTCATGTGAAGTCTGTCTTATACCATCCTTTTAGCAGGATTAGCTACTACTGCTATGCAGTAGCTTTCAGAAAAATTCTCATTAGGGAACTGCTTTTAATGCTTTCTATCCAATTAAGATCAAGCTTCCAGGCAGTGTCTGCATGTATGTTTATCAGATCTATCTTATCTTGGTGCTGCTCTCACAGGCCTCCAGGATAGATTGTACTAGGTACAATACTCTTTCCATTTTAGTGTAACTTTCTTCACAGCAAGACTGTACCACAGTTGTCAGTCATCATTATATTTATGTTGCCAACAAGCTTTATAACCTGATTTTGAAAAATCATTTTGGCCTTTGAAACAAATAGAAAAATCTTGATTTACTGTTTCTAGAAAAGTCCTACAATATGTAGTAGAAATTCTGTGAAGAATGAAGCAACTTGAAGAATTCCCTTACAACACATCACTTTGTCTCAATAAATATTCTTCTGGGTTTATATCTGCCACTTATCTTGTATAACTGTATTTCTTTAAGAGACATTTATGTGACACCTTCTCTGACATTATTAGACAGTTTCTATCTCCATTAATTTCATAATAGCTCTCCACCAGGTAGAAATATCTTTCTAGCTTTCACATAATCCCATCATTGTCACTTTTACTACATCCCATTTTTTAGTTGGTTAATTCGTGTCTTGAATTTTTTAGTGTCTTGAATAATAATTTGGTGTCTTGAATAATTTATTCCTCAATGCTTTTCCATTCAGAAATGTAAGGGTATTTAAGTACTGACAAAAGTGCAGTACAATCAGTTTGGAGAATCCCAACTTCAAAACCACAAGCCAACATTCTCTAGTAATGTAAATTCACAGAGATCTTTTGAATAAAATGTTCCCACTACAAGAAATATGTCAGTACAGGAAATAATTCAGTAAAGTCTAGCTTCACCCAAATTAAATAATTTCTGTGATGGGATAGTTGTAAAGTATATTTTCAGAGAGGGTAATCAAAATGATAGGACACAAGAAGACTTATTCATAATGTATCTGTTTTCTGTTCAGCTGTACTTTCATTACAGTAAATCACTAGGAAAATTTATGCTATATGATTCATCATATAGCACACACTATCATATCATACATTATCATACATAGAAGCAGCATTACCAGTGTGTTTCATCATTTGCAAATGCTGAAATTACTGACATCCTGCATGTGTTTTTTAGATTAGATTTTCACTTTAGGAGCCAGTGGGCAAATACATTCAACTGTATCACACTACATGAGCCTAGGAGTGCATTAATGGGACAAATTTGGCAAGAGGTTATATAATCATTTGGCTGTCTCCATACCTTTAGATACTCTGGGCCTTTCAAGATGTCACTATTTTCACAGAAATGCCCCCCACCCCCCAGGAGCATTTGAGTGACTCTCTTTCTCTTCTACTTAATTTCTGATGGTTTGAAATTTTAATTTAAAACTTAAGTGAACATGGCTCAGTTTTGAACTAAGTTGAAGATGAAGTTTGTGAAAAATATCAAACATATATTTTTCTAAATAATATTTTTGTGACTGACAAAGGAGAAACTTTGAGATTCACTTATACTGAGTCACATGGGATTGAACTAGGTCACTCTCCAACATACCCTCATTCACCTTAGGTAGAGGTAGTCTGTAATCCTAATAGTAGTTGTTACCTACTATCAAAGCATCAGGGAAAACAAAAGTAAATGGGGAAGAAAACAAAGGCTTAGTTCTGAGGGGGTTTTTTAGCCTCCAGATGTATTTCTGGTGTTTGCATAAGCCTTCTTCCATTTTTGAAGGCATATACCTCTGAGAATTAGAAACAGAATAACTGTCTTTGTTATTATTTATCTTCATTATTATTAGCAACATTCCCATTGCTTTCTGTATGCTCAAAAAGTTTGAAATGCTCTTTGTGAAGTCTGTTGATGCCAATTCAATAAGGGTCTTGTTTGAACAAACAAACTCAAGAGGTTAATTAGTATTTTAAAGTGACCCTTTTCTTTAGAAAAAGTAATATTAAGTCTCTTCTGCTTATTCCTTAAGCTATAATGGTATTTTTATTTTCTTAACTTCTATCTTACAATACATCTGGTTGGTTTTGCCTCTCTTTTTACATGATGTAGTTCTTCAAAAAATCTCTAAGAAAAGGATCTTTCTCTTTTAGCTTGTCTGAAGCCAAATTGACAAATACCATAATCACTCCAGAGCATTTTTTATGTCCTCTGTGTAGTCTGTAAAAATAAAATTATCTCTCTGCCTTAAAGAACCTGGCAGCTCTTCTGCTCTTGTCTTCTAACTGGTCCTCCATCATTGATTTATCCTTCCCTTTACATGAACCACTCTTCAGCGGTGCTCAGAGAAGAATGACCTTGTCAGACCAAACACTTGCATTTGTCATATAAAATACCAAGAATGCCAAGAACTCCATATCAATTTCAATACAAAGTACAGCAGCTTCTCCAGTAGATATTTATTTGCTTAAATTAACATAATACATCATACATGCTTTTACTATTGAGATAGGAAGCCAGAAACTAAAGATTCACATATATTTGGTTCACTTCATGAGCTGTGGCTTTAAATAGGAACTCAATGTTCTACATGAAATAAATATGCAAGACATTATTTGCAAAATCTGTTAGGAGTACAAAATGTTAGCTCTGTTACATCTTGTTCAGCTAAGCAGACATGACATTTTCAAAACTGTTAATAATTATTAAAACTTCTAGGAGTAATAAATACAATACTTATATTACTTCTTAACTGTACACTCAAAACAGCAGAGTTCAGCAGCACCATATGAAAAGAGAAATCAAAGAATAGGAAGTAGACAAACACAGAGCTGTAAAAAGGTGGGTGCAGTAGCATTACTTGGTTTTCCAGTTATTTGTTTTACAGGAAATAGCACAGCATAAACTTTAATTGTGGTATTATCACAAAACATTTTACCCTTTGAGCTTCTGAACACAGAGCACCTGTCTTTGCTGTCACAAACTGAAGGCTGTCTGGCAGTGAGGAAAACTCAGTTTCACAAGGCTAAATCCTTGTGGCCAGACAGAAAACACCTTGCTCCAAGGTCATGTACAACTTCTCTTTCTCCGTAAGTATATTGTCTATCTTCACCCTTAAAATTTACTAGCCCATATTTTGGGTTTTCCACACGTACTCTGTGCTCCTAAGTATCTTGCAGAACTCTCCCTGCTACTCGTAACATCAGAAAAGCCCCTAACCTAACAAACCACATGCCTTCACTTGCCCAGGCTCTTTGTGGCAGGGCAAATTTATCTTTTCCTCAGTGTGACTTCTGAAAGCATCTCAGCTGTGCGAGTTTGTAGCCACTCTTATTTGACTTAATGCTCTCTGAAAGGATGAAAGAAGGCTGCAGAAACAACACGAGGAAATGGTATAGATGTGCTTTTATATAGAGGTGGTGGAGATTGGGCTTTAGTTTCATATGTCCCCATAAACTGAAAACACAAATAACAGTGAATAATAAAGGCTTTTTTCCCCCCCACAACATAGCTAGAAGACAATAGATAAAAACTCACATTAGGAATGAGAAAAAGAAGAAAATATATCCCCCAATGTCCAGGACACAGGCAATGTCTCTATTGGACTTCTGAGCCTCTACACAAGGCAAAATAAGGAAGCTAATCCCTTGAAAATTACAAATGGGAAATAGCTTCATTATGAGAGCAAACTTCTATAAAACATTTTCAAAGCTATTAAAAAGCAAAGGCTGTTACTGTCTGTTCCCGCAGCAGTGCCAATGTAAATAGTGTGAAAATAACTTATGTTTGAAAAGCAAGGTGCTTCACAATGAAGGCTGTTATTTCACTTTGAATTAGTCCCTTGAGGCCTCTTTGTAACAAGTGTCTTAGACCTATCTACATTATGTTCTACAGCAGGGAGGACTGTCATCTCATAACAACTTTGCTTGGGTCACTTGGCAATGTCTTCTTACCTCAGTAATAATTTTGTTTGTAATTTCTCTTAGTGATAATTTACAGTTTTAAAATAGGTCTTTACTATTCTGACATGAATTAGACTTGCGTGTTTGAGAATTACTTAGTATGACTTTGTGTCTGGACATAATCTCAAAGTCTCATTGTGAAGAAATATCCTGCTTTCTAGTAAAATACAATGAAAAGAGTTCACATTATGAATTACTTGCAAATACTATTGCCTTTCTGGGGATTTTTTCCAGCTGTCTGTATGTGCTTGTCCAGTACTTCTGCTCCAGTAAGAGTTGGACCTGTAGAAGTGGATAAATTGACTGCAGTGACTGTGGTTGAAGGAGTTTGGATTAACCATTTTGACAACCCAGAACTGTCTGCAGTGATTTCCTTTCCTAAGGACACATCTGGCACATTCTCTTACAAGGTCAGTAAGGAAATTCCGGACTGCATGCTTCCAGTAGACATAGTTTTTGCAATCGCAGAATCACATAATCAGATGAGCATTCAGGTAAGAAAAGACTTAAAATGTCATGAAGTCCAAGCTTTGACCAATCAACACCTGGTCAGATAGACTAAGTGCTACATCCAATTATTTCTTGAACAACTCCAGGGATGTCTGACTTGTTGCCATTCTCTGGAGCTGCTCCAGCACCTCAATATCTTTCTTGGAGTGAAAGGCCCAAAACTGGAAAGAGGATTTGAGGTGTGGCCTCACCGGTGCCGAGTGCAGCGGACAATCGCTGCCCTGCTCCTGCTGGCCACTCTGTTGCTGGCACAGCCCAGGATGCCATTGTCCCTCTTGGCCACCTGGGCACTGCTGGCTCATGCTCAGCTGCTGTCACCAGCACCCCCAGGGCCTTTTCCTGTGGGCAGCTCTGCAGCCACTCTGCCCCAGCCTGTGGCACTGCCTGGGGCTGCTGTGACCCAGGGGCAGGACCAGCACTGGCCTTGTTGTACCTCACACCACTGGACTTGGCCATGATCCAGCCTGTGCAGATCCCTCTGCAGAGCCTTCTTCCCTCCAGCAGATCAGCACTCCCACCCAGCTTGGTGTCATCTGCAAAGTGACTGAGGAGGCTCCCCACCCCCTCATCCAAATGGCCAATAAAGTTATTAAACAAGGCTGGGCCCAGTAGAGACTCTGGGGGAACACCACTGGTGACTGTCTGCTGTTAACTCCATTAATCTCGATTCTCTGGGCCTGGCCATACAGACACATTTTTACCCAAGTGAAGAGTTCATCCACCCAAGCCTTGAGCTGCCAGCTTTTCAAGGAGAATGCCATGGGAGATAGTATCAAAGGCTTTGCTGAAGCCCAGATGGAATACATCCTTTGATATTAGTGCTGGGAGCTAAACTCTGCTGAAAACATCTCCTTTGCTCCATTTGTCTGGACTGCAATTGATATGTAATGTTTTTGTTTCTTTCTTGGTAAGGATTGTCTGTCCCATAGCACACTCCAATTAATAAACAAAACTTTGCAATGGAAGTACTTTCCTGCTTTACACATCACAGGAGTGAAAGACTTCCTAAATTCCACTCACCTGCATGATTGACATTCTAGAAACTGAGAAGAGATCCCTGAATCCTTGCTTGTTTTTCTTATCATGTGAAATAATATATCTGGAAAGGTGGAGTGGAGTGATATTGAACCATGCACAGCTGGAAACTATACCACCAAGAGGGAGACAATTCTAAGAGTTAGCAACTCCCAGCTCTTGGCTGTATACATGCTCAAATGGGAGCTTTTGTCTGGCAGAGACAAGCTAGTGCCAAGAAGTTAACTGAAGGAGTTGCTCCCGTTTCTGAGGGACCATCTACTAGACCATGCTGAATTTCTACCTGATCTTTTCCCCTACAGTCTAAGAAATAATACAGTTACACTCATTATTCTAAAAATTTCCTAACTTTTTTACTTGATCACAATGTCTTCCTTGAAAGAAAGATGGCTCCTTTTTCAGTAGGCATCACCTAACAGCTAAAGCAAGGAAGAGGAATGTTTACGATAGAACAGTTAATCCCTGAAGAAACATGGCCATGTACCTCTAAAATACACCTCAAAGACTTTTTAAATTCTGAAGTGATCTACCTTCCAGTTCAATTTGGCATAACAATTTTATTTTTAAAAACATGCACATCAGACATTGAATTAATTTAGAAGAGTCACCTGATGTTACTCTTTCTTATATCAACAGCTTTTTCTGCATGAACTTCTGCATATGTTATACCATGTTTGAGCCTTGAAAAAGGAAAACACTGCCTGTAGCCTTGGACTACACAAAACCAGTTTTATATGAGGAGTAAGGACTTTGCCCTGTGAATGCTGCCTAATTGGTAGGCATGAGAATCATTAATTTGAGAGGTGTGTTTTCTTGTAGGGGCAGAAAGCTGCAGCTATATGACTTGCCTCAGCAAGCCATAAAAGTAGATAACTATATTTAATTATAACTCCCTATATAGACAGCATGATTGCACTGCATTTCAACTCAAGAACTTGGCAGGTAAGTGAAGAAGGTAGTAATATTTGGAGGAGATGTACCAAATATAAGGATTTTAACCTTTTGAGCTGGGATGTCCAAAGGACATAGGACAGATTTTATGATTAATTAGATTTTTATTTCCATGTAAGAATAGGATGATGCAGGGCTGCTTTTCATCTTTCTTGAAGATACAGGAACTAATATGCTGTTCAAAGTATTCATGCAATTAATGAAAAGTTTAATGGAATATGCTTTTCCCATTTTTGTTATAAACTTATGGGAATCAGAGAATGAAAAGCTGAGTATGACTCCATAAAAACAGCATGGGTGAAATTTGTCTGAAAGTCCTGCAGCTTACTGCTCAAGAAATGCTTAATAAGAGAAATTTTCTGACTTTAATAATAGGAAGGTTTTTCTCTGTGAGGTACTGCTTGTTCTATAAGGGTGATTTTTACCTTCTGAAACAAAAATTGACCAGATCAGTGTATTCCAAAATTATCCTTACTAGTCATGATAAACTGAAGAGATAAATGGCAAAGCTGCATTATTTTTTCAATTAAATGACTCATACTGTGTTATGTGTAACTATGGCAAGACTGTGAATGCTGCATGCTGATGCTGCCCAGTACATGTATTGGTCTAGGCAGGCAGTAGAACAAAATGCCAACACAATCTATGCTATTTCACTTCAAGAATTTCTGAACACTCCTGTACTGGCTGAAACACAGCAAAGTACTAACATTCCTTGTGCCAGAGAACTAGCTTTTGTAATAAATTCCAGTCCCTTCAAAGCCTTACAGAACTGTCCTTTACTGTCTCCCAAGACTTTAGTTTTTCTTATTATTTTGTTTCACATTTCTCATTGTAAGTGGTTGCACTAAGAGTCACTTAAGTAAATCAAATTATTTGGACTGTGTTAGTTCTGAATGTTGACAGCATTTTCATGCATGCCATGTTTAATAGTACTCTGGTTTATAATGTAAAATACTTTGTATTTTCAGATATTTTTGAGGCATATGGTTAGAAGTGTTCATATACATTTAGTCAGATAATAAATCAGATGCTAAAGTATGTTGCTTTCTGCTAAGTAGAAAATTGAATGTAAGTATCTATCCCCATATTATAGGAAGTAAACTTCTGTACCCAACCCATTGTCTGTTATACATTAAATGGATAAATATAAAAGTGTTATTTTTCAATATCTATTGCCTTTCTTGGTGACCTCAAGCTGCTTTATTCTTGCAGTTACCCTATATTATTTTTTTACCCTAAATTATTTTTAATAATTTGACTTATTTATTTCTAAATACTACTACAGACTTCCAGGCTTTAGTAGCTTACAATTCATGTTAAAATCTATCTGGTTACCATTTTCCAGCTGTTTCAAAATGTCCATTTTAAATGCCTATAAGCATTGTTTGTTTTTCCATTTTTCTTTCCAGCAATTCTTTCAAACTCTTGTTCCTGTGCTTGAAATACAAGTAATCAGAGAGAGAGTGACCAAGTCTGGCCTTTTCAAAGGATCTAAAGCTGAGATGTTCTTTGTTGTTTGCAAGCTCTCCCTCTCCACATCTCTCCTCTTTGTCTGAATTTCCTATTCTCTTCCCCAGTCCTCCCTCACTTAACACCTCTTCCTTCTCATTGCAGTAGGACTCTCTGAAGTCCTTCATCATGCACTCAGGTTTGCCAGAGAGGTCTTGAGCCATGTACAGCTTGCTGTCATCATGATGGTACGGGGCAGGGCTGTATTGCTTTGCCTCATAGCAGCTGTCTTCCTCTTCTTCCTGGCATGAGCTTCCCTTGGCACTCTCACCATCAGAATGAAATGAGATTCCCTTCCCTTGGCTTTTCTGGGAAAGATCAAATGGCTCTTCCTGTTCCAAGCTTCTCAAGACATTTGTCTGGGACAGAGCAATCCTTCCTCTTCCAAAACCTTTTAGTGATTTGAGGGAAGGAGAAAAGGAAAAAATTATACATAGGAAATTTTACTACATGATACATGGCTAAAAAACAAAATCTAATGTGTCTTTGTATTTAATTTTTTACCTTTGTCTTCCATCCAGCTATCTCCAAGTACTTCACTGTTTACATTTCATGGCATCTCCTTCGAGATGCTGCAAAAAGAAGTACTATTGTATACACTTCACAGCCAGGTTAGGACACACAAAACATTGTTTTATACAGCCAGACTCTGGATGATGCAGCTGGGAAGAAAAATGAAATGGTCTGGCCTTTTGTAAACTGAATTTTGCCAATCAACCTATTCTCTTCCTCCTTTCTATTCTTTTTCTAAAATAAAACTTGGATCTAAAGCACCACAGACCATAATCTAAGTCCCAGATTTTGTATCTTATATTTCAGAGGAGTGGAAGAGACTAAAAACATGGGAATTTATTTGTTCTATAGACAGCGTGGTTCAAAGTTAATACTTTAAAAATGAAAAGACAACAGCTACAGAAGTCTGTAACTCTCCTTCATTTTCCCACTTTCATCCACTGAGAAACAATCAATTGAAAAGCTCTATGCACTAGACAGTGCTTCAGTTTGGGGAAATCATTATTGAAAAATGGCAATTTTGAGCAGTATATATGAATATGCATCTAATCCTGGATTTGGTTTGTCTTAGTATTTGTCACTGTCCTCTCTCTTGCTGGAAATACAAATTATCCAAGAGGCATCTGTGGACTCAAATATGCTCTGAACGTCATCAGGATATATTTTAAAAATTCAGACACTGCAGGCAGAGGCCAGCTTCATTAAAGACTAGTGACAATACAAGGTGAGGATTTCATCCAGTAGCAAATAGGTGTGAAAGTCACTATTTTACCTGCTTTCGTTTTCTTTGTTTTTTGTTTTCCTCTCAGTAATTGAATCCAGTTTCTGAAGGATCTATGCAGATGTTATTTTGCAGCAAGGCATATTTATTAAAAGGATTCATGAACAGGCATCAGGCCACACAAATTTTCTCATATCTGATAAGCCTCAAGGGCCACAGAATCTCTGTACAATGAAAAGCTCTTAGGCAATCTCCAACTATGAGCAATTGTCTAACAAGCATGATGCTATAGATTTACAGAAAAATACTTATTTAATTAGCCATTAGGCTCTTCATAAACTTTACACCAGATGTCATTATGGTAAGTGTTTTACACATGTGCTAAGCTGCCCTAAAATTTGAATATATGAGAGTGCCAAGAAATCTTGTTCAGTAAAGAATTATTTATCTGAAAAATCTTAAAAAATGTATCCTGGATTCCCAAGCCCTCAAAAAATTCTCCCTAATTCCCCCACTACTTTTGACTGCATTGATCTATTTACACTCATGAGGATGACTTCAGGAAGAATATGTGGTAGGCGACAGACAGGAAATGTTTTGCAGGATGCCCTTGGTAGTCAAAAATCCATATACTGTGAGACTTATACTTTGATGAATATCCCCTCCTGTTCATGTGCTTCCTTGTAAATGGGATCTTGAACCTGTGGCCCTCATGTGACACCAGCTATGCCAATACAGTGTAGAATGAACAAGGCTCCTGGATGTAGACCCATTGAGGATTCCATCCCCGTTCCAGACTGGAATCCAATAAGCCGTGAGAAAGGACAATAAGTGTTCCAGATATTATTTTTCTGTCAATTTAGGATTAATTCATTATTTATTTGGGTCATGTGACACTGCCATATAATGCTATAGTAATCAAGCTAATAATAACTTCACAGGCTTATGAGATTCTACCTCTTGCAATAGCATTGTACCCATGGCACAGGTTTGTGAATCTGTAGTACAAAGCCCATTTGTTTTTACTGATACACATATTCAGATCTCACAGAGAATAATCTTGCTGAAAATTATTACCTTGAGAGTGAAATCCTCTTTCCATGACCCCATGCTTGACTTTCATATGCCTGGTTAGGTTCCCCTTCAAGGTGAATTTGCTGGGACAGTAGAGGCACTTAAATGGCTTACTATCTGAGTGCAAGTGCATGTGTCCCATTAAATTGTGCATTCTGTTAAACTCCTTTCCACACAGCTGTAAAAATGGTGAAAATGAAAGTTATTCATTTGAAGCAGTATTTTCAAAGACAACATTTTTAAAGGAAAGAGGACCTACACTTCTCAACTTCAACTCTGGCTGGTTTTGGCTGCATTGTGTTTTTCAAAGTTCCATTAAAAATTCTACAGGCAAAAACATATGGTTGAGGATCTAAGGCACTCTGAACTGCTGACATTTTTAAATACTGGTGACCAGCACACATTGCCCAGGACTCCCCAAAAGCAGTCAATTTGTTGTAAGGAGGGGAAAGACTTAAAGGAGTAATCTGGAAGACTCTTAACATGAATGAGATTCAAAGTAAAAGTTTCTGCCCTGGTGAACCATTCCATTTGTAGTTTATACATCTAGCCTTTAATCAACTACAATGTCAGGCAGGAATAGAATTATAAAATAAAACCAATTAAGGGTTTCTATGAAACAGTCAAGCAGAATATTACTTCTTTTTAAATGGAATTTTGCATAAAGCTAGAAAAAACAATTCCTTGTTTTTCTGTATTTCTTGCTTACCCATTTTGTCCCTGATTCTTTCATCATTTGTTTATCAACTCCTGTGTTTCGGTGTCTCTGGTGAGCTGCAATTTAAACAGTCATGAGGCTGCAAGAATGACTCAGCTTTCCCTGAAGCATGTTCCTGCCAGCTCAAGCCATTGATCGTGCAATTTTTCCTTTGATGGAACAATAAGGGTGGGTTTATTCATTGTTGTTTATTTAGATGAGTCCTTTTGTAGTCTGGACTCATGTATTTTTAAGACATGAGAGTTTGACATCACTATTACAGGCATCCAGTCTTACTTGTCTTCTGGTCTTTCCTTATCAGGATTTATACTTTTATTCACATGCAAGTGGCTATTTCCATCCTCTGCAAACTTCTGTGTTTGCATTCTACTTTTTTTTTCCTGACTTGTTTTATCATTGGATTTTAATTTTTTAAAATTATTCTTATTACTATATGAACCAGAGTCACCATTACTGAAACTGAAACCTTCATCTAGCAGGGTAACCATCTGGCAGACAATTAATAAATAGAAATTACTAGGACTCCACCACATTTTTTTTTTGTAGAATATGAATTCAAAATTTACTTATTTGTGTATTACAGAAAAACTGATACAGAAGTTGTAGATATACATTCAGAAAGTCATCACTTGGAATATGTGAATTAAATGTAGATAGTGAAAGAATCCTTGGGAAAAAAGTACTGTGTGCTTTGTGTTTTAAGCCCTCTCTTGAGGGAAAATTGAATCAGTTCATGAATACGAAAATTAGCAGGACTACTGTTTTAAAATAAAAATTAGAGCTAAGTACTGCAAAAAGAAAGAGTCTGAAAACATCCACTTGCTTTTCAAAAAATTATTTTCTTCAGCTGCATATGTACCATTTGTGGTTTTCTGTCTGTGATTTTACTAAAATGAAAACTCCAGCAAATAAATTTAGCAGTAAAGGTTAGATAAGATATTTGGTGGAAAAAAAGAATAGCCACTGAAAGTGAATAATTAATTTTAAAAACTAAGATAGCTGTTTCCAAGGGTCATCCATCCACTGAGGAAAGAACATGGTCTTCTTCATGTTCAAACAAAGTTAATATGCAGGATTATTTACACTTAGAGAAATGACAGAACCACAAAATAACTCAGAAAGTGATGAGAGAAAACACTCTCATCTACTGAGACCACTAAATGAGCACAGAAAATTTGCAAAGAGTAACAGCAGCTGTTTGTATCTTGATAGCCACTGGAACAATCTGTAACATGCCAATATGACTCTTGCTACAAGAATGTCGACAATAGTATCTCTCTAATGCCTCTTTGCTGAGAGGCTTGTGGTTATCTGCTCATATTGTGGCTGGCATATGTTATCATCAGCACTTGCTTTCCTGTAGCTAAGTCTTCTCTAAACTGGTAACCAAGGAAAATCAGGTTGGGTAGATGAGTGTCTTCAGCACTGCATGCAAACACTTATCTTTATAAGGTCCTGAGTATTAAAATTTATCAAGGAGAAGCATTTAGTTGCTTTCTGGCAAGGCAATATTTTTTTCTCTTTCTTCATACTGAAAAGACATGGACTTTCTAAAGGATCGTTCCTTACAGCACAGAAGTTCTGTGTATGAATAAAGTCGATGGGTTTTCCATTTCCCAGAGTCAGGCACATCTTCGAGATATGTCACATGTTCTTGTCCTGAAATCTCCTCTGGGGACATGAGGAAATGGTACTAGAGTGCAGAGGTGTGGCAGGAAAATTAAAGAAATGCAGATAGGAAAATTGTTTTTCAGGATATGGGTCTCAGTGGCATAATCTCTGTTTTACTGGACATTTCAAAAAGGCACAAGACACCTTTCAGATGACTATCTATGATCCCGAGGTAAAAGGAAGTAGGTTTCTCACTCATATGCTGGAAGACTGCAATTAAAATCTAGCTGGTGTACACAGCTAATGCTCAACGAAGAGCTTGAGTCTGCAGATCAAACTAGAAGATTGTAGAAGATTTTCTTTCTCTCTGACATGACAGGCTTGTGAGAAGAGAGTGAAAGATGACCCTGAGACAGTTGTATGGGAGGAGATCCAGCAGAACCCAGTGCACCATAGCACTGAGGGAGATGAGAAGTTTATGCAAGAAAACTTTGCATAGCAGAAACAACATGGTTTACTTGTGAATTTCTGTTAGGCTGTCTAACAAAATAATGTTAGACAAAATGTTTAAAAAAAATAAAATTAAAATCTTGAAGAGAACACCTGAGCTGCAAGTCTGCTGAACATACTTAGTTGCAGTGGCTGATGAAATGGACTTCAGTATAGTTTGCTAGAATACTCTACATTAGTTCAACCCTAGATTTTTTCCTTGTAAGCCAGGACATGATGTATCGTTTTTTAGATTTGTCACCAGTTTTGTTTCTTCTAAAAGTACTTCTCTCACACATTTTCTTTGATTTTGATCCCTGTTTTTAAAAAAACACATTCTTAGATGGGGGGAAAAAAGTGGTGTTCAAAGCAACTGTTGCAGATATTTGTCTGGACTGAAGAAAATTCTATTGCATCCTTTATTGGAGGTCTGAAACATTGATTACTTCAGCACTAAAAGCAACAGTAGATTTCATGGAACCTTTCCCTATGAATTCAAATTAGTACTGTTGCACCTGTTGTTAGAATACCTTCATAATTTTTCAGGTTTTTTCCCAAAACAGAAATAAACAAGGCAACATGGGCCTTTAAATGCTACAGACAAGTTCACTCTTCAGCAGAAAATCAGAGATCCAGGCTGCAGCTGGGTGAGGAAACAGGAGGGACAACTATTTGCTACTCCCTCACTTCTGATAGTATGTGCTTAGCTGCGATTAGACACATAGGAAAGCTCATGTTTTCTTTTGCTGTGAGAAAAAGGTAAAGAAAACCATTGCATGTGGTGAAGTATAAAGGCTACTGCTGTGCTCTCTTTCCCCTGCATTCTTCTTCTTCTTCTTTTTTTTTTTCATAAGAAGGGTGTTCCTTTCCTCAAAGAAAGAAGGAGAGGGAGAATGACTGTAAACTGTCCAAAAGGACCGTGAGAAAACAGGAAGCTTTGAAAAGTACAAGAGAAAGCAAGATGAAATCTATTTGCAGGCGGTTCCCCAGGGACATGTGAGCCATTGTTAAGCAGGCTGTTCATACAGCTATATCCTTCCTTCTGCTGAGGAGGAGCTTGGTGCCAAAAGGCTGCTATCTGGTCATTCCCTTAACCCTCCAAGTACCAACTAGAAATATTTTCTTTCAAGAGCCTTCTTGAGCTTTGTCAGAGAGGTAGTGTTAGGATGTTCCTAATGCAAAAAGCAATTCCTGAATCTGCCTGTGCTTATTGTTGCAATCTTCACTGTCAGGGCACTGATGTTGATTCATACTCCTTCAGACATATGAGAAACAGATTCACTATGCTTACTTGTTTCTTTCCTCCTTGGAACACTGGGTGGGGACAGAAAAGTAAAAAAATAAGAAAAACAGGTGTTCCTGTAGAGCTTTTGTTACTGTCTGGAAAACATAATGGTGACACTCCATTTCCTAGTTCCAAATATTGCCCTCTCCAAGTTTCAATAGTCTATCATCATCAAACACTGAGCTGAACACAACCTTCCAGCTATTCTGCACGTACCCAAAAAACCATGTGGATCCACATACTGCACACACAAAAGTTAAAAAGTTAAAAAGAAAAACGATGAAGTCGGAAAGATTCCTTTTGACATTTTCTTAATAAAATTAGCACTGAATATCATGTATTCCTATGACATTTTGAAATTGTACATTTTTTCAAGACAAAATAATTCCATTTAAAATTTTTATCCATCTCTGCTTCTTCAAGAGAAGTTTCTTTTAAGAAAATATTCAATACCATAAGGATGTAGGATGAAAACATTCTAGAAATTACTTCCAAATCAGTCTTTACATATGCATAAATTGGGTGATATGCTCCACTCTGTATTTGCAGCCATCTTAGAACAAATTAAAGTGGGAAAAAAAATCTACCGCCTTTGACTTCACAGAGTATGACTACAGTAATGAACCAGATAGGCAGCAAAATAACTCAAGTAGCATCCAATACTGCTTAAAAATACAGAGATTAATAATTCATAAAAAATATATTAAAAAGTAAATAGGGTTAGTAAAGTCTTAAAGGTTTATGGGGAGGGAGGAGAAGTGAGGATGGAAAGGAAATGCCAGCCTCCGGTGCTGGGGGAAAGTGGCAAACTGGAATTTGCATAGGATTGTAGAAAGGCCAGGTGCTCTCAGAAGCTGGTTTGTTAGCATATTGGTATCCTTCCTTGAATTGCAGTAATTATACACAACCCATTCAAATCCCTTACGTAGTTTTATTTTGCTGTGGCTTTTTCTGACTCCTTTCTTGAACTGTTACACAGCATCACTGTGTGAAGTTGTGGCTGCTGCTTTTTCATGATCCTCTGCAGGGTGCATGACTTGATTTCTGCTTTTTGTCAGTGTTTCAAGCTATTAAGCACTTAAAACTTGTTTGGATCATTGTACTAAGCAAATGTAAGATATTTTTATTGTCTTCAAATGTCTGTGGCACTTAAACAATCACAGGGCAAAAAAAACCCACCAAAACTATGTGATGATGAATGATCTTGAAGGGAAATGGAGTAAATTACAGGTATTTATCTCCTTTATTTTGTGCTACATAAGCAAAACCTGGATAAAGAAAGAAAATCAGACTGGTTTATGTTAATTTTTGAATGCAAGTGTAGTATGTGTTAGCAAGTTTTGTTTCTCTAATTCTACCATATTATAAGATAATAATAATATCATAGAAATATACTTTAGGTTAATACCTCTACCACCAAATGCACTTACCTTGCATTTAAAGGGTTTGACATCAGAGTGAACAATCATGTGGGCCTTCAGAGTCTGCTTTTGCACAAAGCTCTTGAAACACAAATGGCATTGATAGGCTCTGATATTGGTGTGGATCAGGACATGTCTCTTCATGTTGGCCAGCAGAGTAAATTCCCGTCCACAAATTCCACATTTGTGCTCTTTCACACCCTGAAAGAAAAGAAAAATTCTGTAGATGGAAAATTTTCTAGGTAATTTAATCAACAGTACAGGAACTTATGAATTATTCATTCTGCATTAGCAAAGCTGATAATAAATTATTTTACTTTTAATATTTTTCAAGGTATTTTCTTCTGACAAATTCTTACAAGCTTCTGACAAGCCGAGAAGTAAAACAAAATGTAAGCTTAATGAAATAATGAAGTCTGTTTTCATATAAATCAGACATAGTCAGTGTCAGAGCTTCCCTCTCCTGCTCTGCTGCTTAAGTAAAATATTGATTATGCATCTTACATTTATTGCAAAGAAAAAAACCTGCTTATTCTTGATAGGATTTTCAGTGGCCATTATGGAATTATTTCATTTTATATGAGGTTTATAGAACATTTCTATTCCTTTTCATGCTATCCACTCAATTTACAACTGCATAATTCAATATTCTTACTCACATTCACGTGGTCTATCAGCTTCTTAAAGATTGATTTACACACTATGAAAATCAAAGAATTTGCCACTATAAGGCTTAAGAGTTTATCTTACTGATGGTAATAAGAATTTACTAGTGAGGTTCTGAGAGCAATTACTTCTTCCACAGGTCTTCTTTAAAAAGATATGAAATTACTGTCAGTGGTTTTCACGGTTAATTACAAAGCTAAAACTGAACATCACCAGCAGTTTCAAGTGTCTCTTCATCTCATATGAGGCTGCATTTAGTCAGCTAAGTAGTATAAATTATATTCACAGTGAATCCACCTGTGGCAGTGGACAAACAAGCAGAAGCTCTCTAAGGGCTCAGGGGTATTTCATTTCCTGTGATAAAAAAAACTACCAAGTCTTCAATTAGTGGAATCTTGCATGGTTAATCCGAAGACCAGGGAATCTCCAGAAAGAACAGAAATTATAAACATGAAGTAGAAGGAAAAAGCAAATGTGAAAGTAGAGGTTGTCTGGTTTTCAAAGAATATGTGACTATAAGACTCAAGCAGTGTAGCTTTCTGTATTTCTAATATTTTTCATATAAAAGCCAAAATTCAAATGTAAAGGAAAAATATCCAAATCTGGAAGCAAACTTTTTTTAAAGTGAAAGATTTTGACTTGTCTTTTTATTTTTGTAAAAGTGGATAGTCAATTTCAGAGCTTCTTCAATGGAACAATTGCATTTTTCCTATTTTTGAAAGCAGTCTTTTCAGAAAAGCTCCAAAGCTTTCTCGTACCCTAAGCTGACCCTGCTGTCACCATGGTCAGCAGAGGCAAAACTGCCACTTGGTATAAATTGGCTGTTATTGTAATCCTGCCTGTCCATTTCTATTAACTGGCATTCTGAATAACATATGCACAAAGGGGAATTTTTTGTAGGGTTCTTTTGTTTTTTAAATGTCTCGCTATAATGATTCTTCAAAATCTGATGAGTAATAACATACTTTTTATTTTTTTTTGCTACAGTCCACTACAAACCCACTCACTTTCTAATTAAGGGAACAAAGTATCAGAACTGACTTTCAGTAAAAAAATCTTTTAAAATTAAGGGTTTGGGGAGTGGTTATACAGCTCTGCAAAATTTTACAGAAGGTCATTCCAAAAAAAAACCCAAGAAGCAGAGAGATATGAATCCAGATTGGGGAAGTGATGCAGGGGGGTTAATTTAATTCCTGCTTATAACAAAGTTGGGTTTGAGTGTACTTTCTTAAGGCTGACAAAGACATCTGGTTGATACAACTGCCAGCAATGCTGGAGTTTCTGCATAAGCCTCTGCTGCTGGCAAGAGACCACGTTTCTGAGGAGGTAGCTACCTATGTGTATCTTTCATGGCCTATAATCCTCGTACTACCTTCAGATGCAAGGTGAGAGCTGGCTTACCTTGTGAGTCAGGGAGTGCTGCTTCAGGTGGTGGGGCTGCACAAACTCCATGCCACATTCAGTGCAGATGTATGGGCGGATGTCTTTGTGCTTCATCATGTGGTTTTGCAGCTGACTTGGGTACTGGAAGGTCTTATCACACTCAGTGCAATTGTACTGTATGGGGCCACGGTGGGTGGTTAGGTGTCTCTTCAGCTGCGCCAGAGTTGGAAAGTCCAGACCACACTCCACACAAATGTTCTCTCGTCCACTCTCATGCTTAGACTCATGTGCTTTCAGCTCACTGGGGTAGGCAAAACCCCTGCCACAGATCCTGCAGTTGTAAGGTTTGATGTCACTGTGTTGCATCATGTGTCTCTTAAGGTGACTGGTTTGAGTGAAAGCCTTGTGGCATACGTGGCACTTATGTGGCCGAGTGCCCTGGTGTGTCAACATATGCGTGTGCAAGTGACTCAGCTGCTTGAAAAGCTTGCCACACCGGGTGCAAGCATGTGGCTTGATGCCACTGTGACCCAAGATATGGGTGACCAAATTGTACTTGGATGTATAGGACTTCTCACACATGGGACATTGCCAGCGTTTCTGCTCACCCCCCACATCAACATAGTAGCTGTCATCTATCTGAAGGTTGACATCTACTCTTTCCACTTTCTGTTTGTTTTCACCACTTTCTCTTACTTCAGCCCTCCTGAAGGGTGGTTCTGGAGATCTTTTCATTTGAAAAGGGCTCCTGAAATGGAAGTTTGGTGGTACAATGAAAGGAAACATTAAGCCAGGGTGGACTTTAGGATAATAAGGGTAAGGAGCCTGCATGAATGTTGGGCTACTGGGCCATGCCATGTTCGGCTTCACTGGTTCTTGCTTAATGGGCTTGGCTCCAAAATGCTCCAGAGTTCTGTAGAATTGAAAACCAAAGTTGCAGAGGTCAATCATCTGGGAACTGTACTTGGGCTGCGCTGGCTGTTGGAACACCAGGGGGAGACTGGAAGTGCCCATGTCGTTGTGATCCTCAGGTCGATCTGGTGATGATGAGGAATCCTCAAGGGGGATGGGAGGAGGCATTTTTGTTGGCATGCTCTTGCGTTTACGAGACCCTCCTTCCAAGGACCCCTGGAATGTTTCCATGTTTTCAAGAGGAGGAGGACCATAGCAGAAATGTGAGAGGTGTGTTCTGAATTCTTCATCAAATTGAGTTGTTCTGTGTGGCTTTGTAATGGGGCTGAGCGGCTGCAGGCAGAGTGGGAAGGGAGAGGCTCTGCTATTGTCCACATTAAAACTTGTTTCTTCATTCTTCATCATACTCAGTTTTCTTCTCTGTGGTCCAAATTCCTTAAAATAAGCAAAAGAAACCCCAAATCTGTTTATTTCTTCATATTCTTCTGGATTTAACATTCTGTCAACCATTTAATTGTTTTGAAGGTTGTTGGGTTTTTTAAATATATACAAGTAAGCATTTCTTAGTTCTGTATAGGATAAAGGCCTTTTAAAGCAGAATTAAATTGGTAAGTGAAAAGCAAAAAAGCTTTGGTCTTCCTGCAGCAGATTTGACCCGCAAAACATTTTTACAACATAAACATCCTGTACTGTGACACACTACTTCACAGATGAATCAGTATGGCAATGTTTCTGCCTAATTTTATTCAGTCAATCTGTTTGTGGGCAAAATTCTGTTCTTGGCTGTGCATGAACAGGCTCTAGAAATTGGCGGTGCATCTAAAGGATATGGCAATACAAACAATAATATGCCCATTTATTATGGTTATGACATGAAAAGCCAAAGCCAAAAAATGTTAAACTTCTGTGTATCATTAACATGTGCTGCTGTGAGAGAAAACAATGGCCAAGTGATCTAAGGACACTGTGTACCATCAGGTTTTGCGCCATGTTTCCTGGCTGCTTGCACTTTGTATTGTAATAAGAAGGAGGAGATTAATTTATTTTCTTTGTTTTAATCACAGAGATATTTGCCTGGCAGATCTGGGGGAAGAAAGACATTTGACAACTCTCCAAATTACACTCAGTTTAATAGGCTTTATCTAAGATTTTTTGTTTGTTTGTTTGTTTGTTTCTAAACAGGTGGGTAAAATCACCACTATAAAACTAGATATAGAACTGATGTCAACAAAACCCCTGGGACTCCAGAGTAACTGGCACCTAAAAATGTTCTGACTGTACCTGATGATACAATGTGATGAGGCAGATTAATAATTTTCTCCTGGCAAAATTTTATGTTCCACTGATCAAACCACTTCATCTGAACTTGCAGTTCATCTAAAAATTGGTTATAAATTTTGGTTAATCTTAAATAAGGCTGTTACCTTTTCCCTCATCCTTGTAGAGTCATAGAATCAGAAAACTTTCATTAGAAGAGACATTTAAGATCATCAAGTCCAGCCATTAATTGCCAAATCCACCACAAAAACATGTCCCTAAGCACCACACCTGCACATCTTTTAAATACCTCCAGGGATGGTGACTCCATCACTCCTGTGGGCAGCCTGTTTCAGTTCTTGACCACCTTTTCTGTGAAGAGTTTTTTTCCCTGGAACAACTTGAGGCCATTTCCTCTTGTCTTGTCACTTGTTACCTGGGAGAAGAGACAAATACCCACCTGGTTACAACCTCCTTTCAGGCAGTTGTAGAGAATGATAATGTTACCCTGAAGCTCCTTTTCTCCAGCTCCCAGCTCCCTCAGCTACTCATTACAGGACTTGTGAACCAGACCTTTCAACAGCTCCACTGCCCTTCTCTGGAGCTGCTCCAGCACCTCAATATCTTTCTTGGAGTGAGGGGCCCTGCTGAATACAGTGCTCAAAGTGTGGCCTCACCAGTGCTGAGTACAGGTGACAATCCCTGCCCTGCTCCTGCTGGCCACCCTATTGCTGGCACAGCCCAGGATGCCATTGTCCCTCTTGGCCACCTGGGCACTGCTGGCTCATGCTCAGCTGCTGTCACCAGCACCCCCAGGGCCTTTTCCTGTGGGCAGCTCTGCAGCCACTCTGCCCCAGCCTGTGGCACTGCCTGGGGCTGCTGTGACCCAGGGGCAGGACCAGCACTGGCCTTGTTGTACCTCACACCACTGGCCTTGGCCATGATCCAGCCTGTGCAGATCCCTCTGCAGAGCCTTCCTGCCCTCCCACAGATCAACACTCCCACCCAGCTTGGAGTAATCCACAAACTTAGCAAGGGTACACTTGATCCCCACATTCATCAATAAAGATATTAAACAGGGCTGTGCCCAGTACTGACCCTTGATACAGCACTGGTGGCCATCTACCAGCTGGATGCAACTCCATTCACTACCAGTCTCTAAACCAGGGCATCCTGGCATTTTTTTGCATAGGAAACAGTGCACCCATGGAGCCATGAGGTGTCTGTTTCTCCAGGAGAGTGCTGTGGGAAATGGTGTGAGAAGCTTTGCTGAATTCCAGGAAGACAGAATACATAGTTTTTCCCTCTTCCACTAAGCAAGTCATAAAAGGAGTTCCTGTTGTGGAAGTAGAACTTGCCTTTCATGAGCCCATGCTGGCTGAGCCTGATCCCCTGCTGAGCTGCTTGGTACATGCTCTGAGATGGCACTTAGGATAAGCTGATCCATAACCCTCCTTCCAACCCTGGTTGTAGGTGTGAGCTATATTTGCCAACCTCCAGTTAACTGGGACCTCCTCAGACATCCCAGGGTGCTCAGTGAGCACTTTCACCAGCTCCCTTGGTACCCTTGGGTGAATCCCACAGACTTGTGCATGTCAAAGTGTCGTAGCAGGTTGCTGACTATTTCCCCTTGGAATATGGGGATTTCATTTGGTTCCCTGTCTCTGTTTTCCAGCTCAGGTGCCTGAGCACCCTGAGGACAGCTGGTCTTCCTATGTAAGATTGAAGCAAAGAAGGAACAAAGCACCTCAGCCTTTTCTTCACCATCTGACACTACGTTTTACTCCATATCCAACAAAGAATGAAGATTCTCCTTGGCCCCCTTTTTTATGTGAATGTATATACGGAAATGTTTTGTGTTATTTTTTTGTGGGAGTAGCTGGATTAAGTTTGAATTGGGCTTTAGCCTCTCCAGTTTTCTCTCTGCATAAATTCACAACATCCTTGTAGCCCTCCTGAGGGGTGCACTTACATGAATGTGTATGTTTGTGTGCATGTATCTAGCCAACCAGGCAAAGGTTAGGTTGGAAAACTAGACACATTTTCCTTCTATCATCTGTGACATGTTGATTCTATTTATAACATCATTCTTGGAAATGCTAGGAGCATGAAGGTGAGTGGAGCACTAAATAAACTCCTGTTTCTATTTCAGGAAAATCC
The DNA here is from genome assembly GCF_050655825.1 of Lonchura striata. Taxonomy (NCBI): domain Eukaryota; kingdom Metazoa; phylum Chordata; class Aves; order Passeriformes; family Estrildidae; genus Lonchura; species Lonchura striata. The sequence goes on from NC_140740.1 coordinate 72,480,553, forward strand.
ATGCTGGATAAGCCTTATTCCAAAGATAGATGAAAGCACATCTCTGTGACCTAGTTAAGCCATGGGCAAGAGAAGGCATCTTAAAAAACTTTCTGCAAACAGACCGTTTCCTTCTAATACTATAGATTCAGTAATTATCTTTGAGATAAAAGTGTGAAACTAAAGGCTCAGTGACAAAACTCTAAGACAAGAAAGTTTAGACAAAAGGAAAAACAACTCACAAAGAAGGAAGACTAACTGAAGGAAAAATTGAAGGATATCTAAACTTATGACTCAAAAACCACATTGGATAGAGGGAAAAGATAAAATAATTGCTTACAACTTGGACAAGTATCTCATAATTATACCACAGTATTACTTTCAGTCGTTAGCACGCTGACAGGAAATAGTGCACTTATATATACACAATATCAATTCACGTAATCATGGAATATCCTGAGTTGCAAGGGACCCACAAGGATCATCAAAGTCCAACTCCTGGCCCTGCATAGGACACTCTCAAGCATTTCACCATATACCTGAGACAACCTGAGTTGTCCAAATGCTTCTTGAACTCTGTCAGGCTTGGTGCTGTGACACTTCCCTTGGGAGTCTCTTCCAGGGCTGAACCACCATCTGTGTGAAGCCTCTACTCTTGATATTCAAACCAAATGTCCCCTGACTCTGTATCAGGCTGTTTCCTCAATTCCTGTCACTGGTCACCAGAGTATAGAGATTGGTACCTGCCCTGCCTCTTGCCCTCAAGAGGAAGTTACAGACTGCAATGAGGCCTTCCCTCAGTCTCTTCTTCTCCAGGCTGAAAAGTACAAACAACCTAAGCTGCTCTTCATATGGCACCCCCTCAAGGCCCTTCACCATCTTCATTTATATCCTTCATATAACATGGTACTCAAAACTGGACACTGTTGTCTGTGTGCATGCATACAATATGTATGTACAATATATATGTATGTTTCATCAGAGACAATTTCTACTGGGTATTTATCCTAATGTTTCCTTGTCACCCTAGCTCACTAGTCAAAATAAGGAACAGTTAGATCTTGAAAAATTTTTGGGTACAAAGGTTTGGCTAATTAAAAAGGGAGAAGGGGAACAGAATCCCCCAAATATAGAAAAATCCTCAACTTCTTTCCAAGAGAAAAAAAATGCTTTTATAAGTCCTTTCTAGCAGAGTAAACTCACATAATTTCAACATAATGCTTATAGATCAAAATCTTCTCTATAAAGTATGTGCCCCAAACATCTTCCAACGTTGTCTCATTTTTCCCCAGCAATAAAGGTACAAAATTCTTTAGAAAATGTATAGCAATTGAGGACCCAGCTATGTTATTTACTGCTTTTGTTGGATTATTGAAATGCTGGCAAAAGTACACAGAAATGACAGTGAGTTGTTTCTAATTGCTCTCTTGTTTCTTGGCTGCTCCCTTCTTCCACACACAGTTTTGTGCAAAGTTTCACTTTTTCTGGAACACAGAGCTGTAGAACAACTTGAATTTACTACGAAGAAACATTTTCCTTGGGCTACTAACCTTTCACTGCTTTCACTGAGCATATGGGCTTATTCCACTGGCCACAGCTACAGGCATCACAGGACCAGTCCTACAAGGGAAAGTGTTTATAGTCAGCAACCAGCACAATGAGAGATATGCTGTATAATCCAATACAAGAAGACTTAAAAGGAAAGGGGAAGTCTATACATAGGTCACTTGCTGTTTTTTTTCCCCCCTGAAACCATCTTGATATATACATTGATTATTTCTTCTTTCATTTTCATTCTTGTGGCAAAGCCTTGCTAATTTGAATGAAGGCATGATTTTAATTATGTCCAGAACTTAATTCTTAAAAAAAAAAAAAAAAAAAAAAAAAAAGAGTTCTGAGGCAAGCATAGAAGAGAAAACAGGTTGGATCCCAGCACAAAACATACTTAGGGAACAATCCCTTGTTCTTTAAATAACTTCAGCAGAGAACATTAAAGTTTTAGTACAGGTCCACAGTACTCTTTTTCTACCTGGCCCAGGAATAGCAGATGTCATTTTAATATTCAACCAGGGAGTTTGAATTTAAATTATTTTAATATTTATTTTTATTTACATGCTTTTATATTCAAATATCACCTGGGGACCTTTTGTGCTTCCTATATATGAACTTTAAACTTCTTTGTTTCTGCAGAATTTATTATTAAAAATTTAGTGCTATGTAGTGATTCAAAACATTGGATGGTCATTGAAAATTTTAGCTTTTATCAGTAATATATAAGCTACTAGGTTTTGAAAAGTTGGTTTGAAAGCTCCCTGAGACAGAAATTTCCATGCTGTATTGGTCCTTACATATAAGACCACCCAGTAAACTGAGCACTCCAGAACTAAAGTCAGCTTCTGTAGAAAAGACAAGCACCCTCAAATTTTATTTCATTATGTAAATGGAAATACAGTGTTTTGAAGAATAGAACTACAAATTAACACTTCCTGCCCTTTCAAAACAAGAAAATTTAGATTGAGTTTAGATAGTTATTGAGGAATTTCTGAAATGGAATATCTATGCAGCAGCTAATATTCTTGTTAACTTCTATGAAAGAGGAAGAGAGTTTAATGTAGAACATAAATCATCATTTACTTTCTCATGTCCACTCATTTTTAAGACAAAGGACTGGAGAAAGTATGTAAATTATGCTATTTACTCAACAAGGAAATACATTGTTACACTCTCCAGTTTATATCCAGTACTGGAATCAACAGCAAATTTTCTTAAGAATTCAGTAGAATCAAGATTCTGCTTCCTGGGCAAAAGTATTTTCTGTCTAGAGACTAATAACATGTCCATAACAAGCCATAAAAATGTGAGGTTGTAAAGTTTCTCCAATTTAAACACTGACTACAACTGTTCTGATTTTTCTCCTGTGAAACACAATCATAAAGCCAGAAATAAGATGAGAAAGAGATATGACAAAGGTTAATGGGTTATTTTATTAGGAGGTTGCACTTTATGTTTGCTCTTTCAGAAGAAAATGAAACCCACAAAGTGGAGTAAGTCTAAAGGGGGCCAAACTGGCCAAACAGCTTCTGTTCTCTGGAAGAGAAATTCCATGGTTAATTGAACATGTAGGACTATAGAAACCATGCCCTGTAAGAGTGCAATTCTGCTCTCCTTTTGAGGCCCAAAATATGGGCATCTATAAGCAAAGAATTAAAACTAACAACACTTTCTTTTGGATGTGGTAAGGATTCCTGACAAATTTCACACTATTATATTTCCTGAGCTGTAGTTGAGCAGTTGGTGAGCTTCAGCTTTATTGAACAACCAGCTGGGGTTTTTTTCAATCACTGATCCTTGTCAGCTGTTATGATGGCAATAATTATCATTATCGTAATAGGTTTAATGAGCTCTCAGTCTGCTCTTCCAAATATGTTTTGGTTTTAAATGTATTCAGTTATACAGCTGTTGAATTAAGCAGCAAATTATTTACAGTTTTCTCTCATCTGCTATTTATGCAAAAAATGCATCTGTCTCAGGATCTGACTGAGGGATTTTATTATACTGAATGAATTTCAGCAGTGAAGTGCTCCCTGCTGAATCTAGACAGCTTTAATTTATTTGTCAGACTTTGAAAATGCCAAGAACACCTGTGCTAAGGTGAAAATGTCCATTACTAGTAACCAAGAATTTTCAGGTAGTACACATCTGATACCTCCTTACGATTTTCCCTTCTATTCGCCTTCAATGAAAGCATGAATCCTTCTAGGCAGAAGGCAATAAAACATGTCTATGCCCACATCAGAATTTCTCTAAAATCAATGTCAAACCTACCATCCTGTTCTTTAGGGAAGCCAGTGCAAGGTGTACTCTCCATCCATGTTCTCCAGGCATAAATATCCTCATTTCAAGAGAACATTTTGAAAAATTGACCCCATTAACACATAGGGAGTATATGCTAATAAATTCAATTAAATTCTGAGTATATAAACTGTGCATATTGTGTGCATGCATAACTAAATATGTATTATGACACTTAAATCAGCCTTCAAGTTTCTATGCTATAATATTTGAAGTTAACCTAAAAGATTATTTATGTTTTAAATGAAAAGAGCTTTTCTTCTGCTATAGTTTGCAGCTGGGAGAAGACAAAAATTTGGGCTACCTTGTGAAATTTGGACTACCTTGTGAAAATAAATATGGATTTGCAGGAAGTATCCAAAATCAATGAGTGCAGATGTTGATGAGACACAAATATAGTGGAAGTTTTTAGAAAAACAAACCTGAGCTGGGAATAATACTTACTGAGTTTAGTCAAATCCTTTTCAACACCACTTCTACAAACACTTGTTTTCTCAGTCTCACATGCATTGAAGTGAGATGTCAAAAGAAGTCCATGATTTAGCCATTTACTTAATTGTCTATGGAGATAAGGTTTCTTGCACCATGCCTTTTACAAGAGATATGTCTACTTAAATGGAGAGTGCTATCAAGATAAAGATACTGCCATAAATATTCCTCTCCCCTTTTTGGATTATCGTCACTAATAGAACTGGAATTGGAAATAAGTAAGCAATTGTTCATTAACACGATCTGGAATGACTGAAAATGAGAAGTGGACCAGATCAGGTTTTTTCTTCCTGCATTAGTATGATAGTACAAAGAAGATCACTGTCTTTTCACTTCTCCCTGGGAAACTACCTTAATCTGCTGGTAGTAGGCTTCAGGACAAAACTTCTTCTTTCCATCAACAAATGTGGGGTTTTTTCTCAATGGATGCTTCATAAAATAAAACTAATAACCTTTAGAATTCTTCATAGGACATAATCAAACCTCACTAAGGCCTGTGGGAAGACTTCCAATGGCATCTGAAGGCACTTCTCACAGTTTGCCATATTATTTTTTATGGGTTCTGTTGTCCAATGAGATAGGAACCCATTTATACCTCAAAAAATGAAAAAAATACTTACATCTATAGAACGTATGTCAGCAGGTGGCAACCTTTGCAGACAAGCTCAATGAAAATCAAAGGAAGTTAGCTGATTAAAAATCTGACGGCTTGACATGACCCAGTAAACAGATACAACAAGTAATGAACTTTCAAGGACATCTAATTTATTAAATTATTTTTTCCCTTCATTTGCTATTTTGGTATCATCCTAGTTTCATGCTTGAAATTCAGTCTTTTTATATATTCCTACTGGTCTAAGGGCTTCCTATCCAGTATAGCTGCATTAATATTGTCTGGGAGGTGTCAGAAAAGGGTCTTCCCACAGGAAACCATGCAGCAGAAATAATCTCCCTGCATTGGCTTTCCTTCTCCTAAATTTTAATATTTTAACTTGCATATTTTTTTTGTATATTAACAGAGAAAGGCAGAAGTTGAACATACCCATTTGGCTACACTGTCTTTAAAATCATCTTGGATTTATGTGTAATTTGTATTTGTTTCATTGTTTTTATTCATTGTTAGGGTGCAAGATACAACAATCACTTTCACAGGAGTATAGTCACTTTGGTATTCATTATAGTAGAGGAAATGCCTTAAAATAGTATCAAAATTATACACATTCACTTTTCCATAACTTACAGATAATTTTTACTTTGATAATTACTGAAAGTATTAAACAAGATTTTCAAATTTCCTCTGCTGAAAGTCTGGAGCAGTCTCACCATACAGCCTGCCAAAGCTGGCATACTGTTTGTGGCATCAGATGCATTTATAGGGTTTATGGCATAATTTTGTTCCATATTTGCATTGATTAGACTTAAACCAAAAAACATTGATAGATAACTGTACTGAGGTAGCTGCAGATGTATTTCTTCTCTCCAGTGTGAGTGCTTTGTTGTCAGTTTAGCAAAATGGTTTGCTACCCCTCTTGTTGCTTTTGTGTGTGCTCAGTCCTTATTCTAGGGACACCTTTGTTACCATTCTCTCTACTCTTCTGTCAGCTAACAAAGGAGTGGTGAGAGTGACAGAGCAGTATGTCTAGGTTGCCCACAGACCATCTACCCTAGGGGCTTACTGGCAACGCCTCTAGGAGTACTTAGCTCTGTGTACACCTCTAATCATTTCAGGTTATGAACCAAGTCATTTTTGAGTATAGTTTAGAGTGCTGGTTTGGATCTTTATTTTTTTCTTCTTCGTATCTTTCTTTCTCCTTTTTTTTTCCTTTTTTTTTTTCCTTCCTCTTCATGAGTTTTCTTAGTCCTTCTCTTACCTCTTCATTTTTGTATTTTGTCTGTTGTTCACTCCCTCTCTACTTCTGTATTTTGTTTGCTAAAATGATCAGCAACAGAGAGACAACCTGCATAATGAAATTAATGTAAAGTCAACAGACTCTGAAGTGTTACCTGTTTACACAAAGTCACCTCAAACCACAGCTACACAAGATGGGAGCCTACAAGGTACAGCAAATTATATGGTCTTAAAGTGTGCAAAGGGAGTCTATGTCCTCAACTGAGCACCTGCATCTGCCTGATTTGCTGTTACTAACATGGAATTCAAAGCTGCTTTGGAGTGCGAGGGAGAGGGAAGAGCTGCTTGCTGGCAGACCTCTGGGTCTGCATATCCCCACCCCATCCCTACCCACAGCAGGGTGGGCTATGGCCCAACATCTTGCCTTTTGCTGTTCCTCTGCAAAAACCTGCTAAGTGTAGCTTAGAGGAAACAGAGCTTCTGGTAAGGCACAGGAGGATGTAAAACCAGGCATGTCAGCTCTGTCGAGCAGTGCAGCTAACCCAAGACACTGGTCCTGGGAAGAATACAAGAAACAGGAAGGCACATTATGTCAACTTTCCAGCCTGATCTTCCTGCAAACAGATTGTAACCTGAAGTTACACCTGGGAGGAGTCCAAACTCCAGAGGGTTGGAGTTGGCAGCCCCTAACAATCACATCTGACTTCCTGCTCCCTGCCCCTTGGCACTTGTGCTTTTATTAGTCTAAAGGCCCAGCTCCATCCAAAGGAGACCAGAGCCACCAGCTCAGGCTTTAGGCAGGGCATTCCCCCATAGAGGTTAGCGATGTAGGTCCAAATTCCTTGGGAGGGAAATTAATCAATCTCCATTCTCATGGCTGTTGTATTTTTCTCCAAATTTGATGTTGTCAGTGTTTATTCAGTTACATGTAAATATTCTTAGAGAATTTGGTTCCTGAGAGCATTTGGGCATAGGCATCCTGAGTTTTCAGACCCTGCTCAAAGCTCAGGGCTGACAAGATCAGGTTGGCCATAATGGTGACATTTGCAGAACTTATAGTAGAAGAGTTTCAAACATGTGTAGTTGAAATGGTGCCAGCAGACAGAGTGGAAGTGCAATTTGGTCCTCCCCTCACTAGGCATTGGAATTAATGATGGATTGGCCAGCTCAATTAATTGCTCAATTGAACAACTCTCATCCTAAGCAGCCGATTTAATTCTCTCTCTTGCATCATCTGTTTTTCACTGAAATAAGTATGGAATATCTGGGGTGTAGCTGAGAACAAGATTTAGGATTAGACTGCTGTGAGGTGATGACAATTAGACAAATTTCTTGCTACATGGATAAGGCAATTTCATGTCATTGACTGGAACCATGGATGTGTCCCTGCCTTTATAAAGTATGTGGAGTCACTTTAATCACTGTTTATAGAAGTCCTATCACTCCATCCTTGTTTCCTGTCTATCCCATATCTGCCAATGCAAATTAAAACAATACATTTTTGGCACTGTGGAGATTCTATGTGTTAAATATTTTTTCCTCTGGAAAATTATCAAATAACGTCCAGGAAGCTTTAGGGGTTTTTTTTCTCTCCATACAGATATAAAAAGAGACAGGGTGAACAAAAGAATAAATGAATAATATAAATTTAGGAAGGATTTTGTAGTAAAATAGCAATGTTTGATAGAGTGTAGAGTCCTTAAAGAACACTTTGGGTATAATCTTTCCACTTACAATGCACAATCATTAAACACTATAAAGAGAACATAGAGGGTTTGAGCTGTTATTTTAAGAAAAATAATAGAGCTATGAAAAACATCCAAAATTAGAATGATCAAAAAGGCATGCCCTTCCATAACCTTCATGCTGTCCTATTTGAGCTTTTATTTTGAAAGTAAACCTTTCACTGGCATTCATGACCTTTAAAAAAGGAAATACACTGAGCTTTCCTTCCTACTGTAATCCCAGTGTCCTTATCACCTATATGGAGGCCAGAGAGATGGTCTGTTCTCCTCTCTCTTAAAGAGCAGCTAAGGGCCACCTTCAGCTTGGTTCTTCAAGCCAGCCAGCTGGCTCCTCCATCAGCATTAATGGCACCTTACACGCATTGCACGTACCTCAACAAAGAAAGGACCAAATAAAATGTGCACACATGATTGGAAAAGGGCCAAAGGGACAGAGGATTGTATGGAAGAGATTTTGTAAAATTTTCTGAAACAGATTAAGTTTTAATGAAAGGTTACATATTTTTAAACATGAAGAAGTATAATAAGTCCTCAGCAGAACCATTGCTTTTTGTATTTATTTTGTGCTCAATTCCTTGTTTCACACAATTCAAAACTCATAGTGAAACTGAAGGTTGCTAAAGTGGTAGGTACCGTGTAAGTAAGCAAGACATGTAATATCCTACAAGAACCAAAAGTAGATGATTTCAACCACAAAGTGACAGAAGTGAGTCTATATTTATGTGCGTGTATGTGTGTTTGTGTGTGTGTGTGATATATCTGCTACCAAACACTTATCTTAGTGTCTAGTTATTAAAAGTAATCACCAGATAATACCTTCCAATTCATTTAGGAAAAATGAATACATTTTATTTCAGCTGAAGACTGAGCAGATTTCTTGCTGGAAAAGTGCTTGGCTGTAAAGACTGATTAATCCTTATTAGCCTCTATTACTCACTTGTAATTGAGCTGGCTTAGTAATGACTTAGATATTTCCCTCTGAACCTAAGCACAATAGAAAACACAGAAAAGGAATTAGACATATCAGTGTTGTTCTTAGGACACCACTGTGTTTATTTTGTTGAGACACAACAAGAAGAAAATAAGAATCTTATCAATAGGACAACGTTTAAAAAATCTCTTAAGGCAAATTGCTGAGCCATTGGAAGGAACTTCTTTTGATATAGCTTCATTGTGATTAGGGAGTTCTGCTTTCCAAACTGCCAGAGCATAAAACTTCTGTTAAAACTTTGAAATATGAAATATGTGCTGAATATGTATTTATTGTCCAGAAAAATTATTACTTGCACATATATCTCACAATTTCATTCAATGAGGGTTCATCTTTAAAAAAAAAAAAAAAATTAGTTTGAAGAGAAATGTGTTTACTTCTTCAGTTCCAGCACAGAATGGAATTTTTGTCTGATCATATGAGGTACCTGCAAGAAGTAATTTAAGATACCTTCCTCTCTGCCTTTGCCCTTCATTTATGGTGCCAAACTTGATTTTTTTCCTTGCCTGAACAAAAAAATATTTTTGTCTCTGATCCCCAAAACACAGCCTGCATCTTGCTCTTAATTATTTTATTAACTTGTAGAAAGTTTTAAAAATAAGCACAAGTTTGTTGCCAAAACTACAGGAAAACTGAAATTCAAAACAAATTCTATATTGCTTCTACAATTTTCCTCAATTAGAAAACAAATTTCTCTATTCAATATGGGGGAAAATTCTTGAGGTTAATTATTTTAAACTGAAGCAGTTTTAAAATGCTAGTCTTACTGAAGTCAATAAACTAGCATATTGAGTGGAACAGACAGCTCAGACTTAGCCAAATATCATCAGCAGATACTGGAACAGAGACAAGAATCACAAATAAATAGGCAAATTTTTTTCCAAAAATAAAGTAAGAAGAAAATCAACATAGTTTTAAACCTGAAATTCTGAACATTTCCAAACCACTCTAGTACTAATCCTTCACCATGAGTGATGCTCTGGATACTAATTCAGTGCTGATTTTCATCACAAGAAAAAGGAAACCAAAAGCCCCATCAAACCACTGTGACTCTACAGCATGACTAAGAATGGCCAACTAGCATCATACAATGAAGTATTAATATAATTAATATATTAATTATCTATCAATATATTATTAATATTATATTATATATTTTATATATAATATATATTATATATTGTATATTATTAATTATGTATTAATTATGTATAATTGTGTATAATTATGTATAATTAATTAATAATTATGTATACTTAATTATGTGTTAATATAATCACCTTATGTATTAATATAATTGTCTCTACCAATCCCTGCTCATATCCCTGCAGACCCACATCCAATCATTCTATCCAGGACCTTTTCCCTCGAAAAAACAAACATGGAAAACATGGAAAAAAATAATTATAAAACATCACAAACATGGGAAAAAATTAATTATACTAAATCATGGAAAAATTAATAGGAATTATTGCAGTCTTCTAGGAGGAATAGCAGGTAAGGCTCTGGTCTGAGCATAGGGACATTACCTAGTGAATTCTGTCATGACTCACTGTCCTAACCAGATTCACTGCCTTCCAGAGGAGCCTGTTAATTGTTTTTTAGCAGGAAACAAATTAGTCAAAATTCTTGCAGCAAGATATTAGGGGGAACCCTAAGTCCTGATCACTGTCCTGCAGAATCCAGTGATAGCCATTTACCTGCATCCTCTACCCGTGGCTGAATTTTAAGTGGGGTTATCTTTCTGCAGGATGTGAAAAAATCAGTTAATATATTTGGAATGAAACATCAGGATTTCCATTTTTCTGGCAGAGGAAAGAGGAGTTGGTGAGCACCATTCCTCTGATATATGTGACTCTGTGATATCCTGACAAAACGCTGCCTACAGACACAAAAGACTTCCAGAAATCCTGGTGACTTCATATTGTGAGTGCAGCATTATGCAGGAAAACTGTTTGATATAGTATTCACACTGTTGTGATTCCTTGCTCTGTGCTTCTATATAAAAATATTTTCCTTCTCATTTGTAACTGGATGGGCTTCATTTCTGGTGAACCTATGAACATACTGTTGTCAGGTGGCTCTTTCCAGGATGTCCTCTACAGTTTTCTGGAATTCTTATCACAGGGCAATGGTTTTGGACAAACACACAATGATCTTCACAGCTTCAGACATCTGCACTAAGAAACTGCGCCAGGGTGGGCTTGTGCCTACCAGATGCTTCAAACAACTTCTGCTGTTTTTTAGAAGCTGACAGATGCTCTAAAAACAGGTCATTCCTTCCCTTTCCACCTCCTGGTATTGTTTTCATTACACATGTACTCTAAGTAATTTTAAGAAATAGCAAACTAATAGAAAAATGTTATGCTAACTTGGAAGTATTGTATGACAGAGGCTGCCTTTTCAAATAATGCTCTCAAATAATTTTTATGTGGGGCTGAAACACCAAAGCTGAAACACTATATGCTCTAGAAAGCAGCTCAGAGAAACAACTAGACCTGAAATACTCCCTACATTCTGACACATCCATCCTGGATACCTTTCACTTTGATTTAGATCCCGTGCATGTTGGTAAGAGCACATAATCTTTCCAATTTAAAAAGTTTTAAGTGACACATCCAGCATAGAGCCCACCAAAACAGGAAGTCTTTCATCACTGCAAAAAGGGTCTAACAGTTACATTGCAACCCTAAAAAGGGAAGACTGAAGTATAAGTGTCTCTTTCACAACCAGCAATAGCAACAAGCACATTAAAAGGAAGGCTAGAAGTCATCTTGTCCTTCCCAGCCAACACACTTGTGGAGTATCAGAGAGGCTGGTGTCAGAAGAGGAAGGGGCAAAGCCACATGGTTCCTTCCCAGAGCCACCACATCTGGTCCTCCACTGTGGGAAGACCAAGGTTCTTCCATGCAGGGAGATCAGGTGGTGTCTATTCTTCATCAGACCTGCAGCCAGAGGACTGTGTGGGTGATGGCTACTTGCAGTGCATTAACATCCCTTCTACTACCACATGATCCAAGGAGAACAGCTAAAAATGTGTGCTCCTTCTCACAGCCTTGCTCTCAATTTTAAATAAGTTTTACCTGCCTCAAGCTCTTAGCAAAATATGATGTTATCTGTGTAGGAGACTAACTTATCACTTTTAGTAATTAAACCGATTGTCACCTTTGTATTTTTCAGTGTTCTCTGAATTCTAGTGCTTCTAATGAGCATATGCAGATGAAAAGTTGGATGCTTCCAGGTTTACTTTTTTGAAGATTGACAAGGGAAAAATAGGTTTTCAGGAAACACACTTCTTACCTAAGAGTTTTCCTTTAAATCAATTTAATTCCTACACATCCACAAAGTATAAGGAAAACGTGCTAGGGTTTTAGCTTCCATGGCAGAAGAGGAAGGAAGAGAAGAGAAATTCAAAATAGGGTGGCATTTTCGTCCTACATTTAAATAATTAATAACAGGTTTTTTCTAACATCAAAAGCAGGAAATTAGAAATGAAAGTAAAAAGAATAAAACAATTATCCATATAATTTCTTCTTATAACCTCCACAGCACAAAACTATTTTCTTTTACTACATGATTACTTAGCTTAATTACTACCATTGACATTACAGTTTTTACAGTACATTAAGAATTGTTGGTTGAGAATGAAAAAACTGTGTTTCATTGATGAAGAGCACAGTAACATGTATAAAAACATTTGTTTTACAGAAACAATTAAAAATGTTCTTACATTTATAAGGATTTAAACCAAACATTAAGTAATATTTTTCACTGGATCATTAGTATTCTAGGAGTCAAGAAAGAAAGACTAGTCCCTGTCAGATAGATATAAACAAAAAATTCACATCCAGCATGCAGCTCAATGCTTGTTTTAAATAATTGCTGAGGATTAATTTAGGCCTCTTCACTGGATAAAAATCTGAATATAATCTTCTGAGATTGTAAACTAGATCATGGAAAATTACTTAATTTAAGAAGAAAGTAACTCTTTGGTTTTAATAGGTGGTTTATTTTTTAAAATGTGCTGGGTTATAAAATTAGTTCACCAAACAAATGAATAATTTGACAACAATCCATAGCAATCTCACAGCACTTATAAGGTTTGAAGGAGCAGTTTGATTGGATCACTTGGTACTGAAGACCATGCATTGGTATGCAAAAACTATGGATCATTTTTTATCAACTAGTAAATACGATGTTGTCTTACACACCGTTGATTTGTGTCCTTTCAGCACAGCCACAGAAAATCCCCATTACCTTATGCAGCCTTCACTGCTTTTGTTTCTTATGAGATTCTGCTGACATGTCCAGAAGAGTGGAGCAGTCCACTCAGAAACCTTTCTGCACCACTGAGTCTTTGCAATTTTAAAGATTCAAAACAATGTAAATTCTGTCTGAAATCCTTACTCTTCTGTCTCAGTGTATGGGGCTTGAATTGGGTTGCTTCCACGATTCATCCCTCTGTGCTTACCCTGCTCTAAATCCTGTCTATCTCTGTGGCACTATTAGGAACAGTACCTTAAAGACACAACACTGCTTATCTGTGAGATGCACATCATGTCTTTCAAGCCACCACTATTTGCTCTGCACCTAGATAATCCTAAAACAAGGCTCTAGTTGATGTGGTCTTTTGTAAGAATGAAAAACAATTTAAAAAATATTAAAAAAAAAAACAAAACACAAAAACATCTCCTTGGGATTCAAAGCTTCAAATTATCTCCTGGCCAAAAATGTACATTAGACATGCCAAAATATTACTAGGAATGTAACTCTGCTACTATTCTGTACCCAAGATGTCTCAATAATTTACACCATTAAAGAAACTGGTCTTAAATATAAAAAGGCTATGACATTTACAGAAAGACTTCTCTTAGCTTCTATGCTTTTTGAAACAGACCTGTTAACTTGGGATTTCTACAGGCTACAAATTGTTTCTGTAACCTCTCTGCCATTACTGTTATAGCTTTATTTTTCTATTTCCAAAAGCAATAATCTTCTATATTTTATTTCATTATAATTGAGAACACATCAAATGGAAATAATTTCTTGAAATAATTCTCTGAGGAAATACATACACTGAGTTATCATTTACTTATTTATGTTACATACACAAATATGGCTACTACCAGTAGAAGCAGTAAGGCTTTAAGCAAAATAAACCCAAATTGTCTCTTTTTATTCCTGGCTTAAATTTCAAGAGTGGAGTCATTAATCATTAACAGTCCAGTCTCTCACAAACATTGGGGTGAATAACTGAAAATTCATTGCACAAATATTTAATTTGTGCCATAAAGTAGTAGCAAATCTGTACCCAATACAGACTCAGACCATACCTTTCTCTGCTGTAAATATCTCAGTGATGTAGGGATAACATGTCAGCCAAAAAATCATCTTTCTGACACCTTAAGAAAGATACAAGCTCCTGTTGCACTAAATCATGTTACAGTGGTTCTAGCAATAAATTATACGAAGTGAAAATAAATAAACCCCAAAGGATAGCAAAGAAGTATTTTTTAAAGAAACATAAACCTAATGGGTAAAATTTAAGAATGAAATTCAAAATTCAAGGTCTGTTTTTTACTGTCAAATTACTAAGCACTCCTTTTAAAAAGCTTTCCCTGTGTTTATTATTGGCAGCTGGGTTTTAAAACAGTATGTACTGCTTTTGTTCACATATGATTTGAATAAATGTGTTCATATTATGTTTTTCAGACAATGTCTCAGAGAAAGGATTTATTATATATATAATCTAAATCAAGGAAAAAAAAAGGTTTATCATCTTCAGAAATAAAACCTGGACCTAAAGGCTGCAGCTTACTTCCACCTACATGGCAAAGTTAACTTTTGAACCAACCAGACCAAAAACTTAAAAGTGATTGCAATCCAGACAAAGCCTGCAGTTTGAACAAAATACCACCACAAACACAGAGCTTATGTAATTTTCTGTGTCTGTTTGGAAGACTTTTATACATCTCACTTGATGTAAAAACTAGGATTCCAGGTGTTTGACATATAACTCTCAAAACAACTGTCCAAATCATGTCTTTAATTTGAATCAGTATATAGTGACATAAAAATAAACCCAGATGTCTCAAGGGGAAGATGTGGCAAGACCTGGCACACATTTGTTATTAGCAGATAACAAATTATTTGTGAGTTAAGTATAACCAAATAAACAATTAACTCGTACCAAACTAGACTGAGTGGCAACATTAAGCTAAGGAGTCCAAGAAACAAGTTATTTCCATCTCCTTTGGCAAAAACCCCCTTTGGCTGCTCCCAAAGCAAAAGGAATCTACAACTTACCCAGAAACTGGGCTGAATTTGTGCTAGATCACTCCTTCTTATAGAAAAATCTGCAGAAAAACACCAGATAGAGGGAGGCAGAAAGTCCTTTCCACTAGTTATTTCAGTGAGGGGTGGGAGCAGAAGGTTGTCCCAGGACCCAGGTACCCTGGCAGGAGCAGGATTGGAAGCAGGGCAGCTGGAGCTCTCTGACAGCCCTCTGCAACATTTGCCTACCATTTGTGGCCTCTCTGTCTGAGTTCTGGCCATCCTGCACTTCAGAGGACCCTGCATTCAGAGAGCAGCAGTATGAAGAGACACTTAATTATAAGATGAGCAAATTCTCTTTCTGCAAAGAAATGGACACCTGTCCTATTTCTTGCCCCACCTCTGCATTCTGCTTCTATAAAAGTGTGCAGAGGGGGATTTTTCTCATGGAGTATTTGAAAAATGCTCTTGCATTCAGTCATTCATTTCACATAGCATTTCTGATCATTCTGATGCGTTTATGATCAACATGAAAAACATTATTGATGTCTAAAAATTGCAAACAGATATCCAATTGAATTCATCCTATTACTGATGTGGATGATCAGTCTCAGTGCTGTTATGTACTGCACAGTATGAACTTTTTCTTTTGTTTTGTTTTTTTCCACCTTACCACCTCTTAAATGTCATTGTTCCTAGACTAATCATATACACAGATGAGTGGAGATAAACATGTGTAATCCTAAACAGTTTGTAGGGAACAAAAACAGCCCCAGTAATTCTTCTCTCAATATAGCACAGGTTGGTGTGTTGGAGCAGAATTCAGTACTGGCAGATGAAAAATGAAATACATTGATTCCTGTATGACACAGCTCCTCTCTGTGTTTTAGCAATGGCCCAGTGAATCTTGTTGAAACTGTTGGGAAAAAGTTAGTGAAGCCTTTAACAAGATTCTCGCAGCAGGACTTACATACACAAAATTCACAGGAGATTATATTATGAATATTATCAGCCTCATTGGAAAATACTTTCCTATCTGCATAAGTTAAACCATATGGTAATAGCACCACTATCTAAAAACCAGACTATAGGTATCTCTAGCATAAATAGACTGCTTATTAATGCATATGGTTATTATTATTTTATCAGTTAAATGTGTATCTGATTTACGCCTTTTCTTCATAAAAACGCAGATATATATATTTCACTTTTAAAGAGTCAACATAAAAGCATTTTACTTAACTTACCAGTTGTTGAAGCTGGAAGGCGTCTTGCCCTAAACACTACCTGCTCTGATGTTTGTAATATCTGTCTCTCCCGCTGTCTCCCTCCCCCCGTGCAGAGATTGCAGTAAACTTAGAAAACTAGCAGGGACAATCTTTCAAATGACTTAAGAAGGAGAACAGGAACAATCATTTCGTTCTCTTTTTTTTTTCAGATGAGTACAGTACCTTCAGAAAGAAGGAAGGAAGGGAGGGGAGAGGAAGTCAACAACCCTTTGCTTTCCTGCAAAAAAATAAGGAAACAGCAGATAGCAATCTCGTTTTCTCTCAAACAAAATGTTTGGAAAAATAAATATATCCAATCCAAAAGGAATTCCTCAAGTATTATATCTGCATTATTGGCTTCATAAAACCTTCTTTACAGCCTGTTATGTGCAACTACATGAAATGAATTCCCAAAGCGGTAGGTAGGAATAAGACACCCATATCTTATGCAGAACAATTAGCTGTAAGCTTGCATAGATGATGAAGGCTTTTACTCTAGAGAAAGACTAATCATAGATGTATACACAGATCTTGTTTCCATGGTGATATAGGTAAAAAAATGCCTAAAACCCCTGTTTACGGTGATCAGAAGAAAATAGCATATTAGCTATTTATAGAACACTGTGGGGGAACAAGAAGGGTGATGAATGTGGTCAGAAAAATGGCAAGGATTATAGCTTGACTGCCAGTGCAATAATGAGTAATTGATCTCAAAGAATACCATTACAGAAGGCATACTGATTTAACCAAACGGAACCAATGTACTATGTTCTAGAACAGATTTTATACTTAATTTGTTTTTTCATTCTTTCCCCATTAAACATATTTTGACAACCAGATACTGGAAGACTGGCCGGAGTTAACTTGGGATAAGTTTAGCACATTGCGCTCCACTGTATTTTTGTTTGCTTGTATCTTTCCCCCTAACTTTATCTATCATCTGAAGATCACTTACAGTGATTAGATGCTCTCTTTTCTTTCCCACTAATTTTTTTCATTCTAACATACTCACCAGTAAACACCTTTGCACTGTCATGCACTGTGTTTTTAATTTGTCTGGTAATGCAGTAGGAAATATGGAGCTGTAATTCAGGTTGATTTTTGTGAAAGACTTTTTTTTAAAAAGCCCTTTCAAAAGGCGCTTTCCTACATACTCTGCCTCCAGACTTTGGAAGCAATATCTAGATCAATGCTGCTGAAATAATTTAGATTACTACTGTAAATCCACTTTTAATAGAAGGAAAAATTAGTATGTTATCCCATAGAGATTACTATTTTGTTTATTGCACAATAATGAGAATTGATAAGCTTTAAACCAACATAGCAAGTAGTTCTTTAGCACCTGTGTTCCTTCATTCCTGGTGCTATTTCCTGAAGCTATCTAGCCATTATTTGGTTGAAGAGGCTTTTATCTTAATATTCAGAAAATGAAATCTTAGATAATGGACATCAGCATTTGACAGAGCAGTGCAGGTGCCATGAGTGATCTCTGGCCTTCCAACACCAGCATGGTTTTCTGAAATGGGCAAACCCATATAATAGCAAAAGTGTGCAATGCACTTAGATGATATATTGCAAGTGAATTCCTTAATTCTTCCTTGGGAATGGAGGTCCTAATCTAAGAGATCTCATCTGCATACTGAGCACAAGGAAAGAAAAAAGGCATGGAAAGCCACAAAAGTAATGTGTTGTGCTGCAGGGTCAGCCTAATAGCACAAAACCTGTAATTTTTTTCAAAATTGTTTTTCATTATCTTGAATATAGTAGCAGTTTCCAGGCCATTGCAGATAGTTTAATTTATTAATTTCCAGGCAGAACAGGCTAATGAGACCCTGTACTCTGCCATTATGTAGCAATTTTGTTTCTCTCCATTGGAAAACCCAATGCAGATGCATATTTAGAAACCTATACTAATTAAGTTAGGATCATTCTTAAGTAAGTTTCTAAACATACATGATAGTCTTTGCAGTCCTCTGTGAAGGGCTTAATTGTCACAGCTATCCTATACTTCTTCAAATAGCTACTTCCCTTTTCTTGAGGACTGCAAAGCTAAGGAGATGGACACGAATATCTATGAAGTACCTTCAACAGGTATTCTGCATTCCTGATTAAAGAGTACTGTGAGAGACCTCTACTTCAGCAAGGCCAGAAGGAGATGCACTTAATTCTATCTCATGTTCCATTTTCAGCAGCCCTTCCACCCATCCAAGAGGTCAGAACTTAGTCAAGTCAGCTAAGTCTCAGCATGCAGCCACTGAAGTACTTGGCCTATTCTTTTGCCAATTTCTCCCAACTGCTGCCAGAAAATCACAACCCAATGAGGAAAAGGCACTAAAATTGTGACTTTGATGCCATAAAAATACCTTGCAAGGTCATGTCTTTTGCAATGTATGTCTTTTGCATGGCAGGTCAATGTGCAATTACTGATGGTGGGGGGGAAAAAAGCATGTAAAAAGTCATTAGTATTTAGAGGCATGCAAATCAAGTAATAAGTTATGATATTTACCCAAGTTTTAAGGGACAAGTTGGTGTGTTTTTCAGAACATTTCTGGAAGAAATATTTGCCTGTTTTTTTTATTTTATTTTATTTTAACCTTTTCTCAGTCTACTGTTACCAGAATGAAGGCACTGCTACAAATTCAGAGTGTCAGCCTCAATGCAGTTAGATGAGCACTGTTGAGTGTAAATACTTCCTGGGTCCAGTACATAATGTCCTGGAAGGACTGGTCACAAAAAAAACCCAGTACTGTGTTCATGGTCAAGATAAACTCTGAAGATCAAGATTCCTCAAGTACCAGTCTGTATGATTAGACTAGACCTTTAATTTGATTAGCATATGTGAAGTAAAGGCCCTTTTTTATTTTTCTTTTTTTCTTCACTGAGGAATGAATTCTGTTTCACAGTCTCTTTCCAATGACAGCAGGGATATTTTCCTATATGTTCAAAATAAGAATGGAATAAACAAGTTCAAACTCTATCCAGCATAACAGGAAAGAACCTACTTTATCCTGAAAAAATGAAACCAGAGGCAAAGCCTAGGCAAATTTACTGGCTTTCTTCATTGCTTTAGGACAGTAATGCCTGTGAAAAAATAAGATTAATATCTTCCTTCTGGTCTACAATATCACAGTAAAATATCTGTGATATTTCAGCTGAGTAAAAACAGTTCTCATTTCGAAACAAAAGTACTGAAGGACACCTAATTGTTTTGCATAGATCCCTCTCTTATGTGCTTTCCTGGTCTATTTTCTGCATTGCATGTTCCACACAGAGTGTTCAGGAACAATCTGACAGAAGGCTAATGGGACCAGAGACAGGTACAGGCTGACCCAAAAGAACCCCTGTGCTGCAGCATGTGGAGGACATTACTCTAGTTACCAATATTAGGTAATGTTTTGCAATTTACTGTGTTGTGACAAAATAAACCTGCATACACTGGTATGTATTTAATTTCGTTTCTCAGATTACATTAAATTAGAATGCTGGGAGATATTCCAAAGGTTTTATGCTACTGCCTATCTTTCATTATTGTAGTATGACCAGAGTATTCTCATGAGTATGTGTTTGCACAGATAAATTTACTACTGTTTTATCAATATATTTCTTACTTTTGAGAGATGGGTAACACTCAATTACCACTTTAAAGAACAATTAACATATGCAGACCATAACCTCTGGACCAACTACTTATATGTCAATAGTTTTGGGGAAATTTGTGTCAAAGAGAGTAGTGTTCCTGGAAATAAATATCTTACTATAATTTAAAGTGGTCTTTAGAACTTATCCTGGGCCAAGATGATTTCTGGTAAATTACATTGGCTGCAGTATTTTAAAGACATGCTTTTCCTGTACCCTGTATGCAATCATCCAACTACCTTTACTAAAACAATGCAATCAAAAGCTATTTAAATATTTGATGGTCTGATTAAGAGGATGTGTTTTCATCTTTTAACATGCATGAAGTTAGGAGAGCAGGATTGTCAGCCTTATTCAGGTCAGAGGTGGACAAGAATGCGGCTTTGGACACTATGTTTGAATTCGGTGTCACAAGGAAGATCTGTAACGTGGAAATTGACAAAGTATCCACCAAGTTTTTTGGTGGTTTCTTAAATTGGCCATTTGACAGGAGTTTTACCTGCATGTTTACCTCTACTTAGATGGGAAAATAAATCCAGCATTTGTTCTGGACTTTCTAGGAAGGCAAGCAGGGAGTTCTGATTGGAATTTGAGTTGATTCCTTATTTTGGGTTTGGATTTTCTGGTATTTTGAGGTTTATTTTCTCCAAAATACTCAGCAGAGCAAACACTCCTGAAGCCCTCATTCATTTGATGCTCTTATTGACTTCTATAAGACTTTCCCATAACTGGAGATAATTGTGTTAGGCCCCACACAGGTATTAAAGACTACAGCCACTAGTCACAATGTAAGCTAATTGACTGTGATAGAGCATGTGGATTATCATGAAGTACCATAAGCATGAGCTTACAGTACTTCAAAATTGTTATCAATAAATAAAAAGTGAGTGTTACAATATATAGCCAAGAATAATTTGGGGGAAAGAAATGCAGATCTCTTAGATTTCTTAGGTTTCCTCTCTTCTTCCAAAAGCTGAAATGGGTTTTGTTTTCAGACTGTACTCTTTTTATTTTAACAAAACATTTTTGCTGAGACTGCTATTGTTTTACCCAAAAAACCATTTGGTTAAGATTTAAAGTACAGTAAAAAAGCAAAAAAAAAACCAAAAAAACCCACACTTACAGGAAAAATCCTCAGACTACAATAGAAGTCTTGTTACTAGGATTTCTTTAGCTCTATATTCACCTTTGGTCCATCAGGGCTGCTTGCTTTGGTTCATGCACCATAAGCATACCCTGATAAAACTCTGCTGGTGATCATTCTGCATGAGCATACCTCCAGAATATCTCTTCTGAGAAGTTGCCACCCATGCAACAGTGTTGCAGGGTTCCTGAATATTTCTGAAGAAGCCCTCTGTGTCCTGAAACTTCTTTAATGCAATATTTTTTTAAAAACAGCTCATTGATTATGAAGATACTCTCCTTTTCTTTTCTTTTACTTCTCTCATGTCTTCTTGAAATACATAGTTCCTTTTTATCTTCCTTGCCAACAGCTGTCACTGAACCAGATACATGGAGAGATAGTCACATGAAGATCACCTGTGTGTCATAAATAACAATTTGCTTCTAGAACCTATAAAGTGAAAAGTCTTCAGCCTCTGGTGCATCTCATTTTCACATCAACATGAAGTCACTAAAGGATAAGATTTGAAGCACTTTGCAATTGCAAGATAGATCACAACCTATTCAAGAATAAAATGGGAGATAAACACTTCATAAATGAATCATCCGTTCTTGGAAAGCACAAAAAAATGTTCATTTTGTAGGCTTTTTATTGCATCCTGTATGTCTTTGATATAACAATCCTAGCCTCATGAGTTCCTTTGCCATTCCCTTGGAAGACAGAAGAAACTCAGGCATGGCCATTTATGTAAAAGGGGTCTTTTTAGATGAATACCACAAAGAACATATTGGTGCAAGCACACACACAGCCCCACTCATACCCTCCCCCTCAGGGGTTGGTCCATCAGGAGAAGAAATGCTGGGGGATTTTTGCTCCCTGCACTAGCTAGCAGCCCCTGCTGCTGGAGTTCAAGAGCGTGGAGCTTCTCAAATGTATATTCTCAATATTTTGGACCACTGAGGACTTGTAAATGCAGGAGACAACGCAGAAGAGCCTGGGGAGAGCCTGGATGCCTGAGCTCCCACAGAGTTAATGGAGAAAGGGACAGGATTGTTCAGAAGCCTAGCCGAGCACATACATTAGATGTCTAAAATTAGACAGTGTGAACACATCTCTTGGGAGCTTATGTTGCCTTAGATAAGCTCTAACTGTCTTACAAAGCATCCTAGGAGTTGATCACAGCTCGAAGGAGAAATTGAATCCACTACAACCCTCACTTTTTTCATGGCTGTCTCACTTCCCTGCCCATCTAGTCCTAAAATGTCTCTGTGCCCCGGGACCTGTTGGAATATGAGAAAGAGCATGAGAGAACCTGCTATATGTCTGTGACCTCTCGAGCAGGCTCCCCCGTGTTAGCAGTCATTCTTCCAGCTGGGCTACAATGGGGCAAGAACGAGCTACTGCTGACAGAGGAAATGAAAGCTCAAGACAGACCTGCAGTGCCTTGGGCAGGTGGTGCAGAGAATGTGTGCTTAGAAGGCACACCGGGAACAGTGATTCATCCTTCCCAAACTAAAGGAATAATCTCTGTTTGCCAGGTCACTTAGAAATGGCAGCACTGCTGCACAGGATGCATGTAAGGTGCAGAAATCAGGACTGCAACATCTTGAGCAGGTTCTACTACAAAAATGTCATGTTGTGAAGCCACAACCACCTTCTGAAAAGCGTATGAGGAAGAAAGGGGAGAGGTGTCATTTTAGCTTCTTGTCCTAAGACCACCTGGCAGTCCTGCAGAGTTCTTGGATCAACAGCTCCACATCTGCTGCAAAGAGATCTGGAACAGCCAGGGACTCCCATCCTCTCACTCCCTTAGGCAAAGCTACAGTCAAGTGGTCATTAGTTCTCCCTTTCTTGAGCCATCTTGCTGGCTTGCTGCTATGTGTCTTGAGACAGACCATAGAAATAGACTTCCTACTTTTATATCCTTTTTTGCTAGAGCAGAACAATAATATTTGGTGTAGATGTACTTGTGGGGTATTCCCCAAACAATCAGGACATCTTATTTATGTGTTTTGGATAAAACACTAGATAAGACTGCAGCATATAGGCCTGGTTCTTATAGTATCAAAATTTTACTTTCACTGTGCAAATAATTCTCCAACCACAATTTACTGAGGGAAGATTTTCTCAGCTTTACAGCAAATTACAGCAAAACACAGGACTGTAGTTCCTCAAACATAACCCAGTTATTACAAGGTGCTGAATTCACCGATCCTCATTAAAAAGAAGAAGTGAGGATGTTCAGCCCCATGCTTTGTAGGGGCCTTTTCTATTTCCAATCAGGGAAACTATGATTTGAAGAGTTAAATAGTGAACCTAGTACTCCAAAGATGAGTCACTGTCTTCATTGTCCAAGCAAATGTCTGTGCTTCAGTGTTTTGCATAATCTGTTCCTAAGCTACATCTTCTCACCAGGTTTTAAAAGTTGTCTAACTAGTGATTTGAAATTCTAAACTCAGTATTTAAGTGCACAGGGTTTTGTTTTTGTGATTCCTATTGGAATTCAAAAACATATCAAGTAGAGGTGGGTCTAAGAGTCTAGCATAAGAGTCATGTGCTAATTCTTCCAGCCTCTGACCTGCCTTTGATGAGTTGCCCCATCTGCCTTATTTTAGTACATCAGGTATTTATTTTGTCCCAAAGTCACACATTTGATAAAAATATGCTCTATTGATATTGGATAGAAATGCTGTAGTTTAATATTTATCCTCCTCTTATAGTTTTTATCTGATTACAGGAATGGAAAATGCTAAAATAAACATAAATTCTCAATAAATAATTTTCTATGTAGTATGGGGTGGAGATCCTACTGTTAAAAATTTTGAGGTTGAGATGTAGAGAAACACAGAACTTCCAACAATTTGTAAAACTTTCCCTTTTTTGAGATTACATTTTCCAGAATTAATAGGGCACTCCTTTTTTTAAGAATGAAATTTGAAATGGGCCATGATGATATACAGCAACAAACAATATAAAACCTACCAGCATGAAAATACTACCAGTTAAGCTTTGTGAAAACTCACAAGAAGACTCTTTCTGCTACCAGTCTCAACCTTACATGCTTACCTTGTCACATCACACCTAAGGGAAAAAAATTATGTTAATATATAATTATGCTATTACTACACCTGGTTTACATACAAGTTGCCTGTAGGCCTCTAACAAAACAGATTTTTGGTTTTTATAAAAATTTCACTGCCTGGTTGGCTTTACTCCAGACAAGGCCCTTTCCAATTGGCAGAGCTTTCCACCTGAAATCCACAGAAGTGCACATCCCTAGTGTCCATGATCCAGACATGTGTTCTCCTCATCCACCCTGAAATCATGTTAGCAGGTCAGCATCATGTTACTAACTGTCCCCAGATAAAATCCACCCTGTTGAGATGAACTGGGAGAGGGATATGTACACAACATTCTTTGACATGAGTTAGGGTTGAAGCAAATCCACAAATCCAGCCATGCATGATGTAGGAAAAAGAATGTTTCAGCAATTAGTTGTGTGGAGCTTCTCTGTTCCAAGCAGCAAAAAAGAATGAAAATAACGTAATTTTTTAGTAGCTGGTGTTTACTCTGCTTTCTAAAACTAATAAATTTTTGAAGACTGATCTCTCTCCAGAGATCTTAAAGAAAGCTATTTTAAATGTTTGTCATTTCATACTTTAAAGGTTCTTTTTACTTCTTTAGGGTTGTTAGTTTAGTCCTTTTTAGTCTCAGTTCTCTAATCTGGCTTTTCTGCATTGAATCTGAGATAAACACAATATATGGAACAACATGGATTTCTGAAGAGTAAACTTCAGAATACAAATACATATTTTAACAAAAAGTGTCTACACTACTAGATTTATATATTAATATAACTTTTTTATTTCCTGCAGGGTATTTAGAGGTTGAAGTGTCTCACCCATGGTTCCACTCAGTGTTGAGGCTCAGTGTCTGAGATATGTGTTACCAAACCAGTTGCTGTGTACTAAAAACACATTGCAGTCATTTTTGGTAAGGCGTATTAAAAAACAGCCCTTTCAATTTGAAACTACAGGAAAATGGAAAGTTAACACAATAGAGGTAAATCAGAATTTAACCAGGAAAACATGGAGTAATCTCTTATTATTGTACAAAGTACTGATGACTTTTAGTCAAAGGTCTGAATGCAGATTTTTTTATCACCTTGCCTGAGTGCAAATCCTTGCTTCAATTAATAATCTGTTACTACTAAGTTATCAGAAATAAGGCTTTTGAATTACTTCTTAACCACTTCAGAAAGCTGTTGTACTGGTCAGGTAAAAGAAGCACCACAAAATAGTGGGGATATTTAAGTGTGGCAATACATTTTCAAAGAGAGATTGAAAGACATGTTTGTGACATGATATATTTAGTATGAAAGAGCAGTAAAGGCTTTTAAAAAACCTTAGACCTTCTATTTGTCTCTCACTGCTTATTTATTTTCAGTTCTGTTTCATGTTTTCTACAGCATCTGAGTTCAAACTAACTGTATATTAACACACTCATCATTTCAAATTTGAAAGAATATTGATTAGGTATTTTCTTGGTGCTAGTTTTGCATTTATCTTACAGGCAAGGGGAAATTCAGGTTCTTTGTTTCTTATTTAGCTTGCATGTGCATGAAAGATCAGCCACAGTCTGTCTCTAGTTGTGGGAAGGAATTTTTCACATGAGCATTTAATTAGGAATAGTGAGATAAAATTAAGAAAAGGAAATTTTAGGATGGATATCAATAATACCTTTGTGACAGCAAGATAATTTTAATTGTGAAATAATCTTCAAAAGCAAAAGCTGTAAACTCCAGTACTTAGGACTTTAAAGGTGACTGGACAACTATATAGTGTAAATTATAACACAGGAAACAAGCAAGCCATGAGGGCAGGATGGTGTTATGCCTGAGATGACTCTGGTATTCTATATCTGCATTTCATTGCATGGAACTGCAGCAGCACAATGCTGCAAGTGGAGGTCTACCTGGAGTTATGATAACCCATAGCAGCATGAGCACACAAGCCTTCTGCAACCATTGGGGAACCATGGCATAGCTGGGGACAGTGGGATTGCAGAAACATGCACCAGGCCACCTCTCATCTCTCTTGCTTGATGTACGGGAACACATCTATGTCTCAACACTGGTAGGGCTTCACTTCCATAAATGCTTGTATCTCCTTCCTGTGCCTTTCCACTGCTGTGGGAATGGTGGAAAACTAACTTCAGGGCATTCTGCTTGGAGTCTGTTTTCTGGTGGTGAAAGTTAACTACAGGAAATGTGTAAGTATACAAAAGCTTAGTAAAATTGATAAAAACACCCATGCTGCTGCCTCTGATTGTGACTCCTAAATGAACTTTGCAGCTTTCTCCAGACCACTTTGTCACAACAACAAAATTTTTTTTGCCTCCCACTTCCTGAACTAGAACTATTGTAGTACCAAAAATACAAAAGGAAAAGACCAAGTAGACCTGCACAGGACAGTCCCTATTAGGGAGAAAGATAAGGCTCATTTGATGCTGTGAGTATGTTGTAAGCTTTCCCATTTTGTTTCCCAGATGCTATCAAAAGCACAGAAATACAGGATTCAACCTAGCACTTCACAGCAAACCACTTATTGCACTGTGTACTATGAAAATCACTGCTGTTCCTCTGGAAATGTTTTAAAATTCACGGGTCATTGATGAGTGAGTGGTTGTTTTTCTCCTGCATGTGCGCTGCAGTATGTCAGGGGTTATCTAAATATGACCCCTAGTGTTCAACTTGCATGACAATAATTTCAGAAAATTATTGTCCTTAGTAGACTTCCCTTAAGAAGAGGGTCATCTTTTCTGGCTATCCCAATATCTTACCTGAAAAAAAAATTTACTAAATTATTCCTGATCATAAAGTAAAATCTGTTGAAGATATTGCTTTCAAAGCACAAAATACTGGAGACTCACTTGAGGATTTTAGAAACAATTGTTACAAACCAGAAATAATCTACATTGAAAATTTATATTCCTGTCTGCATGGAAAAATATTGTTAATGGTAGAGCATCAATGAAAGCAGTTGTACACTTCTATGCATTGCATTTAAGGATGAAGACTCTATAATACAGGATGGCTGCTCAGAAAGGGCTTCTTTATTTTTTGTTTCATTTTTGGTCCTACCACGGATTTTCCAGTATGTTTTTCATTTGGTCATTTAACCTCTGTGTGCTTCTGTTTTCATCTTGACAAATTTTCCTGTATGAGGTTTGTGAGGTTTAACAATTGATTGTAAAGTTGCATGACATTTGAATAAAAAGCAAAATAAAACCGAATTCTTACCTGATATTTTTTAATTGTAGGAAAAGGCTGAGAGAAACTCTACATGTATTCTATTTGCTTTAAACAATCTGAAACACAACATGGGACCATGGCCTGCAGAAGAGCACAAGGCCACTAGGTATCACTGTAAGTTGCATTAAGTTCAGGGAGGAAGGGGAAAGGTGCAGTGCTTCAGTGTCCAGGCTGCAGATGTTTAACACCTGCTCTGCTTTGAGCAAGGATTGACGCAGTTAAACTTCTGCTTTAGTGGTGTTTCTTTCTTCCTGATACTTGTGATATTGCCACATGTTCCTTAAAAGGACAAACAGCAATAATATGATCAAAACAGAGGTCATGGAAAGCTTAGAGAATCAGCAGTGACAACCTGTTTTGCAATGCAGTTCTTTGCTGATTGTTTTACAGTATGCGAGTCTGTGGATACAAACAGTTTATCACATCATGATAGAGAGGAATATGCATGACATGTATTGTGAAAACACGTAATAAAGCCTCCTGCTTCCTGATTGTCTTTGTTAGCTCTGTGCACACAAACGTCTTGCGAACTCTACTACTTTGCATCTTGTTCAGATTTGGAATAGCTCCAGCAGGCTCATTTCTCATCTCATCTAAGTGCCTTAAGCAATAATGCATATCTTGGATGTGCTCTCAAAGCCCAGTAGTTTATTTGCTTGAGTATGGTTATCACCAGAAAAATCAATATCACTTCAGCTCTGGCCTACAGATCCCTTTTATAATATGCTGTTTCTTACAGTCTTGTAAGAAGCAGCACACTTTGTTGTTATGTAAATATTTATTTGTGCTTGTTAAATTTGATCTTCCTAGTAGGAGAGAATGCATCTCCTGGGAGCAGAAATCATATATTTTTTTCATTTCAGTGTCTTACTCTCTTAGTTCTTTTGAGCTTAAAAATGGAGTGCTACGTTTCCCAGTGCTCCCATCCTACTTGTCTGTGTCAGTGACAGAGGAAATGGGTCCAAACTATTGCTTTGAAAATTGGTGGTGGATGTTGTAAAGGCTTTCTTCTTTACAGGCTTTTCCTTGATCCCTCCTGCCACAAAAGTGGAGGAACCACAGGGGCATGCACATACTTTGCATATAGATGTGCATATAGTTTGTGTTTACAGGCAGGAATTTATTTTTCCAGTCAAATAACCAGTGTCCTTTCTCTCTGAGGATAAAGCTCATTCTGGGTGCACACAGTGTGAGAATCTTTTGCTTCCTTACAGCATTCAGCTTAAGCGTCACATGCCTCAGATAGCCTGCGGCACCAGAGTCAGAGCAGGGAATTGTTACCAAGGACATAATTTATGATTTTCCCTGCAAGGAAACATTTTGGTGCAGGACCAGAACCAAAGGGTCAGCAAGGAAGATAACCAACCCCCCCTGATGATCTGTCCTCCCCTGCCCTGACACAGTTCTGGTACAGATGGTCCTGATGCTCCAGTGTGAGTGCAAGTGTGAAAATTAAAACCGAGAAGGGCCAAGATACAACTTTAGGAGAAGGCACAAAGCCACAGACAATGGAAGGGGCATTTCCATCAGTAGGACATCCAGGGTTCACTGTCGTGGGTCACATTAAGTGAAGAACACCATCTGCACAGGATACCAGCTCCAAGGCCAACTCTTATGCAACCATGGGATTATGGCTGGGATCTACAGTTCACATAAGATCTTTTAGGCACACACAGTCTGCTGCAAAAACGCAACATTGTTTGGTCAAGCACAGGTTCTGACACTTTGCCATTGAATGAAAACCTGCTGTGGGCTTCAAAGGGAACAGTAAAAGGTCACTCCTGTCTTTCCCTTGCTTTGACTGAGGATGATAAAAAACATTCAAAGCAGCAGCAAAATTAACACATTAGGATGCTATCAGCAGAATCTGCAGTTCTGTGTTCGGTCTCCCAGACAAAGTGGCAGAATGCCAGCAGGGGTTTTCTGCATCCCAAACATTGTGGAAAAATTTTGCCATCCTTTTTTTTTTCCCAAAGCTGCCTGTTTCCCAAACATTGAGTCCTGGCAGTATGTTTCTGAGTGGCTGAATATGAGCAGACCTGTTTGTGCTGATGCACTGCAAGGTGAAAGCTATGTTTTGTTTTCAGAAGATAAAAATGGCGGAGTTTCAGTTCTCACCTTCTGGACCTTCAGTCCAGAACTTCTATTGCTGATGAGTGTTAAATAATCCATGGGTATACCTGTGACTATTGCACTTATTGTTGGGTCTTTCCAAAAGTCCTAAATTTGCTTTCTCCTGCACCCCCATAGTATTACTTGGGTTTTAAAATCTTTTTCATTTTGCTATAAAGTAGAATTTGGGAAAGTTTTGAGCACACCTGTGCTGCTCTCTAATTTGTCTGTGCCACTGCCCTTGTGCTGAGTGGCTGTGAGGTTCCTGTCTCACCAAGCCTTAGGCAGTTCAGTCACAGAATTTACATTATGCTTACCCTTGTCAGTGCCTGATAATAGCAATAATCGTGGCTCCACATTTCAAGACTGGGTGGAAAATATTATAGCAGAGACAAATCAAATAACATCCCATGCTGGCACTGCAAAGCTATGTTCTCTCATGTCCAAATGACTGGAAGTGCCTCTAACATTTACCAGAATTTTGTTTCTGTCACCACATATCTGGTGAGAATCTGGCCACATTATATCTCCATCATTGGAGAGGTTGTGAGGTCTGTGGGTTGTCTCAACAATCTGCTGTTCACAGGAATCTCCCTGCCTGTCCCTGAGAATCTAGCACACTGAAAAATTAAAGGCCTCAGTTTATGCTTTCCATTTTGAGGGCTGAGGATAAAAATTCTGCTACAGACTGAATGGTTTAACATTTAGAGGCAGAAAAATCACAAAAAATCTATCAGCAAAAAATATCTAAGGTAAATGTGAATTTCTTTTTAAAAGTTTGGTTTGATTTATTTGCTTGCTTTCTTGCTGTAGCGTTTTCACACTCCTAGAGGTTTTAATACAACTTCTAAAATCTGCACTTTGGCTCTGCCAATTAGAAGAAAGAAAAGATAATTTGAGTGGATTGATTTTTTAATTTAAGCTTGATTGAAAGGCTCTGCTCATATAAATTAAGCTGTGCTGACTTAAACCAGAATATTTGGCCCAACAACTTAGTATAACATCACAGATGGCATATTATCTGTGATCTGACAGTCATTTGCTATTCCATTATGGTGCAAACCACAGTTCATTAAATAAGACATAAAAAATACAGTTTTCTCAAGTTCCAGAAAAATGAACAGAAGAACTCTGAAAATAATGAATTAAAAAGATGAAGTGGTTATGTTCAGAATTAATAATAATAAAAAAATAATTTGCATCCTAAGCAGAGCTTCTGTATGTCTTTCTGCTAGAGATTGATGACACAAATAAAACCTAATGTCACAGAGAACAGGATTTCCTTGAGCAATACAAATGAGAAAGACATGCTATTAGAGCAGCATTGCATTCAGCCAGAAGGTCAAGATCAGTGTAATGTTTTCCATTGAACAAGATCAGAAGTTATATAGTCCTGAGCCTGTACATTTCACAAACAATGTAGGACTTCATTGGCATGCATTACCTATGCCTGTGTATGGCGTACAGCCTGGAAACAGGACAAATGCAGATCTTAGGAGTCTGCAGGCTTTGTGGTGAAGCTTCTGAGATAGCACCAAACCTGGCTGTGAGCCCAGGAGGTACCTGGATATAAAAGTGTTGGACATGTAACTACATGGAGAGACTCAAAAAATGAAAAAAATTAAAAAAGGGAAAGGAGCTCAGGCACTCCAAGGCAGCCACATTCCCATCAGGTCACAACATAAGATAAGCAGTGGTAGAAAAAAAACAACCTCTGAGGAATCAGAAGCTACTGCTGCTCCTGTTCAGATCCCAGTAATGGTCCTAGTAACCATAATTGTTTTCAGGCAGGCAAACATTAAGTTCCCCTTTCTCACCTGGATGTTACAGAACACCTTGCTCAAAGAATCTCTGCTCAGAATTACAAAAACAAGTTAAGGCAACTGTAGACGAGAATAAATGCTCTCCGTCTCAGAAGAAAACATCAGTTAGCAAATGGGAAAAAAAGTTATTTTGCTGAGAGCACTTCAGATTACAAATACTTCTGTTTACTGGAGTGTATTTAGTGTAAGTCCATGTAGGTAGTAAAAAAAAAGAAAAAGAATGTTGAAAAGAAAAGTGATGTAGTCCATCAATTTTGCTGAATGGGAAAAGAAGATAATTTTTCCATGTTTCTTTTGCTTCTATGGTTTTTCTTCTTTTCTTTATGACTCTCTGCTGTTCTCTTTTGCTTGACCTTGCTTGGATCCTTCGAGCCTCTTCAGGCCCATATTGAGAGAATAGTCCAGACGCAAAATCTGAGATTTCACTCCCATTGTGACAGAATCAGTGCTTGCTGAGGGAAGCATCTTCATCTTTCAGATCAGGTCTCCTGTAATCACAAAATATGACAGGCCTGAAACCATCCATCAAAAAATGTAAGTGTGAATGGTATAAAATTAGCCACATGAGGAAATATGTATCTGTACTTGGGTGTGCATGTGTACATTTTATACCAACAGAGAATTGCCAGATTTGAAGCTGATCATTTTAATGTTGATTATTGAACCTGTTTCATTACTTCCTATTGCTCTGAGAAAAGCACTGTAACTCAAGTTCAAGTCATAGAGGTAAATAATTATATGTCAATGTCATCTTTCTACGTTAGAGATACATTGTCATTTTGTTATTTCATTATCACTTTTTCTCCCTTTTGTTATTCTCTTTTTTATAAGAATGTTAGGAAATATCTAAAGAAAATATTTCTTTCTTTTTTTCTTGATTAACAAAATTACCATAATCTTAGCAGCTAAGAGGAAGAACCGTATTGATTGCAATATGTGCTGCACTAGGCCAAGTCTGAAAGTCAATCCTTTAGCATTCAGTGTTTACAGTTCAATTTTAAAGTAAATCTGAGGGTTTAAAAAAAAAAATATCTGGTGGATTATTTTTCATTCATCTTGAGTCGTGGATTTCCCTCGGGGTTCCTAAATCAGGGTACCCCAAGAGAGACTGTAAAGAGTCTTTGCTTCCCTAGCCCGAACGCAGCCAAAGAAGAGGTCTGGAATGCTTCTGACTGTGCTTTTTCAAGGTTGTTTATTTCTTCTTATCCAAACATTCTTTCTCTGACCTGCCAAGCTCTGGCTAGCAAATCTACCATGGCCATCTGACCTTGAGCCCTGGGTGGCTTCCACATTATATACTCAAAACTACATATGTATGTTTACAATTTCTTCACCAATTCCCATCACCTATGTTAGACTGTGAATCTCTGCCTTAAACCAATATAAAAATGCCACCATCACACCAAGACATGGAGGACAAGACAAAGGAGAAGAAGGCTAAGACATGCCCAAATTCCTCCATCTTGTACCTCCTTGAACCCCATTCTAAAAATCCTGAAATTCTACTTTTCCAGCCTGTGTTAGTTTAAATATCATACTACTAAAACCCTTGTGACTTGTTGTGGGAACCCCAGCCTTGCTCTGGGGTCTCATGTGGTGGTGAAATTCCTCCTCCAACCTGTGCTTCCAAAGAAAAACTGTGCAGGCTCTTGCTGTTCGGTCTCAAGGCAGTTTATTGTTAGTTATCTAAAAGATTTTCGTGGGCTGTGGCTGTTTGGTCAGCGGCCCAGGCAGAGACACACACACACTGACATCCTCTCTGTCTGGTGTCTTCTTCTTCTCCCTCCCCGCCCAGGGCTGCTGCTATCTTTTATATGATATATTATGTGTTACATGTTTATAGTTTTCCCCCAATACCTACTACCTATATTACAAAGTGCTTTTCTACTCTAAACCAATCTGTGAGTGCCAAAATCACCAAGAACATGGAGACAAGGAAAAGGAAGGAGGAAGAACAGGATCAGCCCACTTTCCTCCATCTTAGAACTTCTGACCCCCATGTAAAAGGTAAAAACCCCCCTGTACATGTGCTAAAACCCCCCTGTACAATACTAAAAAAATTTCCCCTCTGTTTTCTAACTACTTTTACTATATTATCTAACATTTTGTGACTGCTTGTTCCACCTCCAAAGTTGGTAACGCATTCCATGGCTCAAACTCAAAATCACAGCTGTTTCCAGCTGTCTGCCAGGGTCTAAAATGCTTCTGACCAAGGCCTGGAACCTCTAAAAATGTCTAAGAGACATTTTGAGTTCCCACAAGTTGTAATTCCTCATCCAGAGTTGGCAGTTTTCCACAGGCTAAAATTGAAGCCACAGATGTTTTTGACTTCTTGCCAGGGTCTTTGAGACCCCTGCCAGGGTCTTGAGACAGTCAGGGCAGCCAGAGGGATGTCCTGGAGTCGAGCACTGAGTAAGGTGTAGAGCTGGGGGCCCCTTCAAGGAGTATGGGGAGGTGGTTGAATACATAGCTTCCCATCCACCCCCTCTCTTACAGACAACCACCTCTGACAATTATATGAAATTTGCTTTAGAAACATCTTTGGAACAACAAGGTAGAAAACCACAGGGGAAGTCTTGTAATATTTTCTTAAGAATAGCTGCATCTGGTTTTCTCTGTGATTGCCTGGAAAAAGTATCTAGAAAGACCTTCAGAAGGCAGGTCTTCTCAAACTCTCACAATCTGAAAGTTCTCTGACTCATATTCATTATTTTCTTTCTGCAGCTTGTTGTTCTTGTTTGATTGGGGTTTTTTTAATTTGATTTTTTTCATGCAAAACACTCCAAGTGACCAAGTTCAGAAAACGTACTTTGTGGTTAAAAGAAAAGCAAAAGCCCAAGCGTCCAGATTCTGTGTCCCAGTCAGGCACTGACTCAACTTGGGTGATTCAAGTCATTCCTTATGTTTCATTTTCTTCCTTATACAACAAAATTACTTACTTCCAGACTGTTTTATTAACGCTTAATTTATTCCTGACCATGAAGACCTTAAAATCATTAAACAAACGGCATTAAGTAAATGCAACATTACTGATGTTGTCCTTACTTATTATTCATTGTAACTGAGAATGGAATGAAAGCCAAATGTTACAATTAAATTGTGTTGCTAAAAATAGCCAAGAAGTGTATTTCTAGACATAATTTCAAGGTTATCTGTTTTTCTTTAATACAAAGAACAGATCTGACCTGCAAAAATTAGGGCCTGACTCAGTCAACCCTCCTGCTCATAGGTAAATGCACTGTGATGGAGCAGTTAACTAGATGAGAAAGCCAAATTAGATCCTTAATATTTTCACCTGCCTGCACTGAGGTTTGTATTTCATTACATTAATTTAAATACTCTGGTGTATATTATTGCTTTCAACCATATATACAATTGATGTTAGTGAGACTTAAGATGGCACACCACACCACAAAGATACTACAGGCTAGTCTATCAGTATAGGTTCTGCCTGAAAAGTAGTACACTCTATCTTTAATCTAAGTAGACTCTTTGGATAAGAACATTTGACTGATTTTCATGTATTTCACTGATTGCCAAGCATTCTTGTTTTGTGTGTTTGATCAGGAGGTGCTTCTAAACTCCTGCATGATTGACATTAAATTATATGATGGAAACACTGAAAAAGGAAATTATCCCGTTTTGATTAAATAACATTACTGCTTTGAAAAGTTATCCAAAATTGACAGAATTAGAATAAAAATTTCACTAAAGCTATTACACTTTAGAAGATGAGATTACAGGAATTCTGAAGCTTACTGTATATGTACTCAGGCTGACCTGATGCCTTTTAATCTATCAGTTTAGTGATATCAATTATGGAAAAAACTAATAAGATTGATTGATTGCTATAAGCGGGACATGACCTTGAGCTGAATGGAAGAGGTGAGTGGACTTTGACTGGGTTCTGAGCAGGGACTTTGCACTGAGATGGTGTTTGGGATCTGATACTTCAT
This sequence comes from Lonchura striata, assembly GCF_050655825.1. Lineage (NCBI taxonomy): Eukaryota > Metazoa > Chordata > Aves > Passeriformes > Estrildidae > Lonchura > Lonchura striata. The sequence goes on from NC_140740.1 coordinate 72,515,962, forward strand.
GCTCTTTGTCCCTGACAACACTGGAAAAGGGCTTGCCATGTTCTTGGGAAAAGTCTGGGGGAAAAGTGGCCCAGAAGCAGATCTATTATCTTGTAAGAATCTTTCCTAAAGGAGTTGCCTAAAACTATTTTCCATCTATATTATCTGTATTATTAGCTTCAGATGAAGTTGGGGACTTCGCATGTCTTCTTCGTCCTCTTTGTACTCAGGGAAAATTTGTATCCAACTGCAAATCTACACTGAAACTTTGCAATTACATCTTCATTTTGAAGTGGCAGTGACTGAAGGAAAAACCAGAGAGTGAGATCTGTACCAGAGCTATTCAGAGGGGTTCCCAGGCTCAGGAACCCATCCAGCAGCATCCAGGCCTCATCATGACTCTGAAGACATTGGGCAGCAAACAGAGGCAGCACAGTGAGTGTTGGAACTCAAAATGTTTCTCAGACATTTTTAGAGGTTCCAGGCCTTGGTCAGAAGCATTTTAGACCCTGGCAGACAGCTGGAAACAGCTGTGATTTTGAGTTTGAGCCATGGAATGAGTTACCAACTTTGGAGGTGGAACAAGCAGTCACAAAATGTTAGACAATATAGTAAAAGTAGTTACAAAACAGAGGGGAAATTTTTTTGGTAGTGTACAGGGGGGTTTTAACACTTGTACATGGGGGTTTTTACCTTTTACATGGGGGTCAGAAGTTCTAAGATGGAGGAAAGTGGGCTGATCCTGTTCTTCCTCCTTCTTCCTTGCCTCCATGTTCTTGGTGATTTTGGCACTCACAGATTGGTTTAGAGTAGAAAAGCACTTTGTAATATAGGTAGTAGGTATTGGGGGAAAACTATAAACATGTAACACATAATATATCATATAAAAGATAGCAGCAGCCCTGGGCGGGGAGGGAGAAGAAGAAGACACCAGACAGAGAGGATGTCAGTGTGTGTGTGTCTCTGCCTGGGCCGCTGACCAAACAGCCACAGCCCACGAAAATCTTTTAGATAACTAACAATAAACTGCCTTGAGACCGAACAGCAAGAGCCTGCGCAGTTTTTCTTTGGAAGCACAGGTTGGAGGAGGAATTTCACCACCACATGAGACCCCAGAGCAAGGCTGGGGTTCTCACAAGTGAGGGCATGGCAGGGCAGTGAGGGCATGGCAGGGCAGTGAGGAAAGCCTTCCCTCTGACCATCTGAGTAGCAAGTTGAGTCAGGAAACAGATCCAGTAGCTGGTAAGGAAGAATAAAGAGGTCCTTTCAACCCCTTTTTAGCCTTTTAGCCCTTAGTATGCCTTTTTAGTATACTCGACTAAGCTTCCTCAGATATGGTATTGACATGCCCTGAAGCTCAGTCCCATATAGCTGTGAGGGCCACTGAACCAGCCATGTCAGAGGCCTGCAGACAGACCCACTGATGGGTCTCCAGCTCTCCAGCAGCTCTCCAGATCACTGGCTGCCAGGAGTGCCTGATGCCTCTCCGTGAGGAGAGGTTTAGGAGCTACAGAACAAAGTGAACAGGGCACAAAATAGTCAAGTGAACCAGTTGTTTTCAGAGACATAACCTTAAGGCTCTCAGGAGTCTTGAACCTCCATTTAGTGGAGAAGCAGGTGGACTCCAAATCCCACTGGGGTTCTTTGACTAATTAGTCAAAGGACTGTTAGCAAAGGGTCTGTTAAAGATGAAAGCTGGAAGCAGGTCATGGCACATACCAGGAAGAAGGTTCCTCCACAACAGGTATGAGGCTCTGGAGCTAGAAGACAGCTGATTAGGTGGGTGAAGGTCCATCTGGAATTGTGGAACCTCCTAAAATAATACCAACTGCACCCCACATAATGATCTTCTCTGTTAAGAGGAAAAGAAATGCAGTTTTAATAAGAGATTCCCTTCTAAGGGGAACAGAGAGTCCAACATGCAGACCCTCAACTCACAGGGAAGTCTACTGTCTCCCAGGGCTCAGATGAGGGACATCACTGGAGAACTCTCCAGTCTAATAAGGCCCTCTAATTACTATCTGCCATTGATGGTTCAAATTGGAAGTGACAACATTACAAAGAGAAGTCTGAAGGGGAAAAAAAGACACTTCAGAGCCCTGGGATGATTGGTAGAGGGATCAGGAGCACAGGTTCCTCAATTTTCCCAGTAACAATAAATAATATTGCTGGGACTAGGCAGCTATGTGAAGTTAATGCATGGCTCCAAGGTTGGTGTCAGGGGAAAGAGTTAGTGTTTGTTGACCATGGGATGATCTATTCAACACCTGGTCCCAGATGGGACACACCTATCTCAGATGGGGAAAATAGCTGTAGTACAGGCTCTAGCAGGACTTGTTGCAATGCTTTAAACTAGGTTATAAGAGGGGAAGTCAGAACCAGCAATAAACAATGGGATGGTGTGCCAAAACTTGAGAAAATGAGCACTAGTGAGATGCTTTAATATGTTTCATCAGGCATTGACTACAATGTACCACACTTGAAAGGTTTCTACACTACTGCACAGAGAATCAAGAACAAACAAGAGGAGCTCAAAGCTCAAAGCTTTGGCCCAGTCCCAGAGATTTGACATCACTGTCATAAATAAAATCTGGTGGGATGATTCCTGTGACTGGAGTCCTCTGATAGATGGTTACAGGCTATTCAGGAGGGATAGGCAGGCAGGAGAGGTGGAGGGACAAAGGGGTGAGCTCCAAACATTCTAACCCTTCTAAAGTATATAGAAGGCTTAGAATGTATGGAGCTCACAGTTGGCAACAGCACAGTTGAGAGCCTCTGGGTAATAATGAAGAGGCAAACAAATAATGCCATCATGACAGTCTGCTATAGATCACCCAGCCTGGATGATGATGTTGATGAGTTATCCTTTGAGGAACTAAGGGATGCTTCCAAGTCAACTTCCCTTGTTCTTACAGGGGACTTCAACTCATCAGAAATTAACTGTGAGCATCACACAGCTGGTGCAACCTGGGCCAGAAGGTTCCTAAAACATCTGGATGACAAGTCTATAGAACAGGTCCTTAGAAAGCAGGCTCAGAAAGATGTCCTTCTTGATTTACTGCTTGCCAAGAGCAAGGGTCTTGTTAGTGAAGTGGATATTGGTGGCTGTCTTTGTCACAGCGACCACAAAGGGATCGAGTTTTAAAAACACCATTTGACAGGAGGAAAAGCACCAGCAAAACCTCAGCTCTGGACCTGAGGAGAGCAGACTTCAGGCTGCTCAGGGAATCAGTCAGTAAGGGGCCCTGGGAGAATGCTTTTGCAGACTCTGGGTTCCATCAGTGTTGGTCACTATTTAAACATCACCTGCAAAGGGCAAAGGACCATGCAAGTCCTGGCCAGGCAGACCAGCTTGACTGAACAAGGATCTTCCCTTGGAAATACAGCAAAAATTGAAAGTATATGCCCAGCTAAAACAAGGTCAAGTGACATGGGAGGAATACAAAAATGCTGCTCATCACTGTGGGAAGAAAATTTGTGCAGACAAAACTCAAGTGGAGTTGAAGCTGGCCATAATTGAGAGGGATAGTAAAAAGTTTTTTAAAATATATTTATGGCAATAGGCAGTGTAAAAATAGAAGCTTAATACAGGATGAAGATAGTCACATATCAAAGACAGTAACACAGCAGAGGTGTTTATGTATTTTTTGCCTCTTCAACACAGAGGATGAATCAAGAGAGTATGAGTGCCCCGAGCTGGAGGACCATGACTGCAAAAATTATCAATTCCTGTGCAGGATCTGCTGCTCCAGCTGGATTCCTACAAATCTATGGGGCATAATGGGTTTCATCCAAGAATACGCAAAGAGCTGCTGATGTCATCATAAAACCTCTCTCAATGATTTTTAAGCAGTCTTCAGAATCCAGAGATGTTCCAGCTGACCAGAAGCTGGAGCGCATTGTCCCAGTTTCCAAGAAGGGAAAAAAGGAGGGCCCTGGAAATTACAGGCCTGTTACAATCTCACTTCAGTTCCTGTCAAAGTTATGGACAAGATTATTCTGGGATGTATTGAAAAACAGGATAATGCAGTCATTGGTCAGTGCTAAAACAGGTTCATGAGACAAAAGCTCTGCTTAGCAAACCTGATTTCCTTTTAATAACAAGGTAACACATCTAGTTGATTAAGGCAAGCTAGGTATTGTAATCTTCTTGGACTTCAGATACTGTGTGCCACAGAATCTTTCTGGACAAAATGTCCAGCATACAGCTGAATAAACACATCAAACATTGGGTGAGTTACTGGCTCATGGGTCAGCACAAGGAGTTACAGTGAATGGGGTGACATTAGACTGGGGATCTGTCACTAGTGGGGTTCCACAGGGCTCTTTTTAGGCTTTGTGTTCTTCAATATCTTCATTAATGATTTGAATGCATGACTGGAAGGGATACTAGGCACGTTTGCAGACAGTGAAAAACTAGGAGGAACTGTCGACTGTGTCAGAGGCAGAGAGCTCCTATAGAAAAACTGGACAAAGTGAAGAACTGGACGATCACCAGCTCTGTAAAGGTGAGCAAGATTCTGCATCTGGGATGGGCAGCCCTGGATGTGCAGATAGACTGGGAAATCAGATGCTGGAAAGCAGTAACACAGAAAGGGACCTGGGGTCCTGGTCTGTGGCAAGTTGAACATGGTCAGCAGTGCCCTGGCAGCCAGGAGGGCCAGCCATGTCCTGGGGACATCAGGCACAGCACTGTTGTCCCAGTCTGCTCTGCACTGGGGCAGCCTCACCTCGAGTGCTGGGGCAGTTCTGGGTGCCACAATAGCCTAATGTAAGGCTAGAGAGTGTCCAAAGGAGGGCCATGAGGGGAACCCTTACGAGGAGCAGCTGAGGTCACTTGTTCTGCTCAGCCTGGAGGAGACTGAGGGGAGACCTCATAGCAATCTACATCTTCATCGTGAGGGGAAGAGGAAGGGCAGGCACTGATCACTTCTCTGTTATAGTACCCAAGGGAATGGTCTGAAGTTGTGTCAGGAAAGGTTTAAGTTGGATATTAGAAAAAGGTTCTTCACCCAGAGGGTGTTTGGTCACCAGAACAGACTCCCCATGGAAGTGGTCACAGCCCCAGCCTGATAGAGTTCAAGAAACATCTGGACAACATTCTAAGGCATGTTATGTGGCTACTGGGGATGTTGCTATGCAGGGCCAGGAGCTGGACTCAATGATTCCTCTTGGTCACTTCCAATTCAGGATAATCTGTGATTTTGTGATCCTGTGATTCTAGTATGAGTTGCACAAGACTCAATGCTACCTTTAGCCATTGCTTTTGAAATAATGTTGTGATGTGAATCCAAGTGTTCTTTTTTTTTTCCTTTTTTTAAAGTTGCTTAAACTAGGAGACAAAGAAGAAAACAAAAGGCTAGAAATTGATTCCTCATGTAGCTAAATCTTTTCAGCCATGTCACTGCTGGATCCTCCCTCTCTAACACATAGGAGAGAAGTTATCTATCACCCCTGTCACAAGCCTTCTATAGGCCTCTCTTCCATTCAGTCGACAAGGTCATCTCCCAGATCTAATCACTCACAATGATCCTACAGAGCTCCATGATGGATCTTCAACACAAATCCTTTTCTACTTGTTCTGGTTATCATTTAAACCCAGCTGGCAATTAAGACTAACTCATCTGCCCATTCACTCCCTCATTAGCAGGACTAGAAAGAGAATCAGAAGAATAAAACTGAGAAAAATCATGGGTAGAAGCAAAGACACTTTAATGGGTAACCAAAAGTCACACACACAAACAAAGCAAAACAAGGAATTCAGTCATCACTTTCAAAGGGCAGGCAGTGGTTCACCCATTCCCAGGAAAGCAGGGCTCAAGCACACACAGTGGTGTTTTGGGAAATGGCATCGCTCCAAATGTCCTATCCTTCCTCCCTCTTTCCCCAGGTTTATTTGCTGAAATTGTATCATATAATATAGTAAATCCCTGTGGTGATTTGAGCTCAGCTGTCCTGGCTCTCCCAGCCTTTCATGCACCCCCAGCCTTCTTGCTGCCCGGGTGGTGTGAGGAGCAGAAAAAGCCTTGATGATGTGCAATGGCTGCTTAGCAATAACCAAAATATCCCTGTGTTATCAACACTGTTTCAGCACAAATCCAAATCATCGCCCCATACTAGCCACCATGATGAAAATTAATTCTATGCCCAGAACTTGGACACTGCTTTATGTTTTGTTGCTCTTTACATCTAATCTGCCTCAAATCAGTCTCATCAACTCTCCTCTTGACACCTACAAAAGACTATCTCTTTCTTACAGCTAAGTTATAAGTCTTTTGGCTCATCAGGTAAGATCTTTGGCTTTGTAATTCACTGTCTGATAATATTAATTTGTTTATATTTTCTTACATTAATTGTTAATTTTTTGTTAATGAAGTCTCTGTTTGTATGTAGCTGCAAGGTTTGGGACATCAGTTTGGTTTTGGTTCTCTAAACAGGAACATTACCTGTAGGCAAGACAACTGGAGAAAAGCACCACAGCTGAACACATATCACTGCTATTATATACAGCAAGGCTTTGGGAAAATCACTGTGAAATTCAAAAAAAGAAATAAACAAGTTAATGGAAAAAAGAGAGAAATAGGAATAGGACAGAAGAAGACTAAGACAGTACATGAAAAATAAAGAAATATGAGACAAAAAATGGAAAGAGCTAAGCTGAAACTGAAGTAACAACAGGGAACCTGGGGAAAAGACTATATGAAAAAATCAATTCTCTGGAAGCTCATTTCACTATTCAAGTTGAGCTGATGGATGTTAGACATTTTGCCACATTTTTTCTTTTCCCTGTAAAGAGTCATAAAGTATTTCCATAGGCTATTAAGCACAACAGCTAGCCTGGATCCTCTCTCACAATAGTCTTGTCCTAGAAGACTGGTGGAGCTCAACACCAGATCCTTCTATGTACCCCTGTGCTTCCATCCACACACTCCATTTACTTCTTGGCACAGCATAGCTAATTTTTATCACACTCTTTAGTTTGGATGTTCCCAGTCATTCTTCCCCCAATTTTTCCTGTATAAACAGCAGATTGCATTGCATCTGATATGTTGGCTTGATATACAGAGGGAAAAACAAAGCAGTAATCCACCTTTTCTGATCCTTCTGTCACACCTCCCATGCCTCCTTTGCCAGATGTTTTTTCTTGGACTTCTTCATAAAGATTTCTATTTCATTTTCAGTACAGCTATTTAACTTGGCATTCCATTGGCTGTCTGTGTTTCTTCTATATTTCTTTACAAACACCCAGCTAGCTCTTCCATTCTGTGTAAAACAGAGACATTGCTCCCATTTCAAATATAGAGAAAATGAAGGAGGGGAGTTGTGAAGTTCACAGAAAACACTGGCTGACCAGACCACAAACCGCAGTATGATCTCTTATTATTACTGTAAAAAATGTTCTGTGTCAGTTTCTCATTCCCAGATTTCTCCTTCTCAGTATCATGCACACAAAAACTTCAATGCCTATATATTTTGGTCATAAAGAACTTCGAGCCTGGAGTGCAGTGACTTTCGTAACTTAGGAGACACTCAGTGAATTCTGTATTGCCTGGCAATACGAGTACAAAAACAACTACAAGTACTGCACCCTGGGGAATTGAATAAACTGTGTTTTTTCACTCTGCTTTTTGTAGGAACAATTCAGTCTTGAAGATGTGAAAGGCTCAGGTTGGTGGCTTGGGTTTTGGGGTGTTTTTTTTGTTGTTTTTTTTTTATTTTGTATTCTTTGACCAAATGGAACTGGAGAGAATTTTCAACAAATAGCATGGGAGAGTAAAAGCTACTAATTCAGCTTAAAATACTTAAATATAGAGCTAATTTATGTAGATTATTATTTGAAATATTAATACCTGTATTATATTTATTTGAAATATAATACCTGTATAATATTTATATTAATATCAAATACCTGTGGAAGTACGTATTTGTCAATCAAATAACATAAATTCATTTTTTGGCCAAGTTGTGTTCCAAAATGCTGTTGTGGCTACTACAGAATTAATTTGCTTCCACACCTCTAAACAAAAAACCAAACAGTTCACACATATGCTCCCTTCTATCTGAAATAAAAAATTCTGCTATATGTTGATTTCAACTCAAAAAAAAGGCCTACCAGTTCTTACACAGAATTCTCATTATATGAGCTATTCCCATTGTAGTTCATAAGTAAGATTGCCTTTTTGTATGCTGTCCTGGTTTAGGGCAAATTTGGGAGGAAACTTCCAAAGAGGTCAGTCTAAAAAACAGATTCAATTTTCCAGCAAAGGGTGCTGGAAAAGTCTACATTTTCTCAACAAATATTACAGGCACTTGGAACCAAATGATTTGATCAGATGATGAGTAATGAAGTACATATTATGAACAGGTGGGGGGATATTTGTCAGCAGTTGCTTTTTCACTTGGACTTGCAGTAACTACTTTTGCATTATTAGAAAAGAAGCAGTTAAAGTTATCACCTGCCTGACAATACACAATTGAGTAAATTCTGTAGTAAAATCACCAGCACCATCATTACTCATGATTAATTGAAAATTTCTTTGCAATAGTAATGAAGAATGTATTTCATTCATCATTGTGCATCTAATTTTACCTTTATTTTTCCAATTCATCCAGTCTTTCATGACAGTCATATCCCTTTTTTCCTCAGGCCTTTGAAGGTGAATCTATAAAACACTCATGCAGAAAAGCAGTATCTGATCAGATAACCTGAAAGGAGGTCCTGTTTCTCTCTTAACACAGCTCTACAATACACTAATTTACAGAGAGTCCAAAGTACTGCTTCTGGCAGAAGAAACATATTGACACAAAATCTTGGTGGATTTCAGAGCTTTCTTGAGATTAGATAAATTGGAATAAGATAATGAACATATTTTCTAAATTAACATGTAATTTCAAAGATTAAAAAAAACTCATAGAAGGGCATGAAATCCCCTAGTAGTCTTTGTCTTAGTTGCAAATGCATCTACTTTTCTATCTGTCTCAAAGCAATTAACTTTATACATAACTCCAGCAGTCCTTATAGGAAACACATTTCTTCTTAATATTTTCTCTGGGAATAAATCAGAATTACATCTGGCCCTGAGGGATTTCCCCTGTATATAATTTCTAGCATTGTTGTGGCCTGTGTTGAAAAAGAGATACTGTTATTATCATCATCTGATTTCTGCAGCAGGAGAGCACTTGCAAATTCCTACCAATAATTTGACTGTATAACAACATTTATACCTTTATTTAATGAGCATTCAGATTAGTTCAGTCCTGTCAAGTCTTTGCTTTGTGATCTGTTTGTATTCAGTCTACTGGAGCTCATGTTTAGATATATCGCAGGTTGCCCCGAGAGAGTGATGCTTGCCTAGACTGCTAAAATCTTGAAATTGGTACTACAAATGGCACAGACAAAGACTTTTTTGCTAGGTTATTCACCAAATGCCTGTGTTCTGGTGCAAGAATACAAATTTTCATTTCCTGATAAAGACTATTGCTTTCCTCATTCTATTTTACTTAATTTAGAGTAAAAATTCCACCAATTTCTTGCAAATGTGACCGATGGTACTTAATTCTTCAGAGCTGCATTGCTTAGCTCTTTGGTATTGATAAGACAAAACAAACTTTTGGCTGTTTGATTTGTCTTTGTAATGTGTGTCAGCAGTTAGGTGGGAACATACCAGGATGGTCAAGGTACTCCAAGAGGGGATGGTGTCATTGGCATCACACCATAGTGAGACACGTGGCCAGAAGGTAGCAGTGGGACTCCTATCTCCCCAGACCCTTCACAGTAAATCCTCTCCCAAGCTCATCTGGAAAAAGGAATCATAAAGGTTCTTCCCATACTTTTTTTCCTTTGTTGTGTTTACCCAAACCACGATAAACACATTCTGTGTTTACAGTCATCCATCTGAGCTGTATGGAGCACCCACACTAAACTACCTCTAGAGATCTAAATACACATTGTTCAAAGCTTTATTTCAAGACTAATATACATAATAAGTACTTCAACTATTTTTTAATTTCTAAGTCCCTGTAAAGCAGCTGAAGTGAGGGTTTCCTGTATTTGTACAAAGCCCCTCTCACTCACAGTCAGTATTCCTCTTCCCTGAGGATTCAAGTTGTGGTTTTATTATTTATAAAGAAGCTCAAGGATCTCTCAAATGAACAGAAAGACAGTTCCTCACATCAGGAGTTCACAATGTAAATAATAAAGCCTTGGGGTCAAATCTACTGCTGACAGAGACTGCACAGCTCCACTTCATTTAGCCGAGTTGCACTTGCACATTCTAGCAGCAAAAGCTTAATCTTTTTGTTCATAAAATCAGGGGTTGCTACTGAAATACTTTTGAAACGGAATTTGATTAAATGGCTTTACAGCAAGAGGAAAAACTGCTTATCTGTTGAAATGTCCTCGTTTATTTCAATGAAGTTCCATAACTAAGATCTGAAATAACGATTTTAAAAGCTAAACAATTATAGCCTGCTTTATCAGGGGCATATCAGTTTAAAAAAAAAGTGTTTACATTGTTCTTCTTTAAGTGGAAAAGCAAGGGCTATAGATTTAAAAGATACAAGAAAATTAGGCTAAAGCAGCACTCTATTGTTCCAAGTGTGTTATGTGAACCAGATCACTCTTTGTGATGAGCTGAAACTTCAATTTCTCTTTAACAACTTCAACCATATTGATCTGTCTTCCAGCCTATCCTTCTGCCATTAACCTTAAAGTAAGAAGGCTTTACATTCCTTATATTCCATCAATTATCATTACATACTTAGCACTACAAGTATAAGCACTAAACTTTGAAAGGTGTTGACAATCATGGGAATTAAAATTTTCTCAGTATGCAAAGCACAGACAAATAACAATTTTAGGTATTTCATACTTGCAGTAAAGATACAAAACCATAACTCTCAGGACTGCTATCTCCATAAGGGAAATAATAGAATGTACAGTATATATTTTCCGGATCGAATTTTCACTGTTTGACCATTTTGCACAGTCCTTGGCTTGCTTAGTGATTACTGTCCTTTTTATGCAGTAAAAGTTAATTTTTTTTATTTCTTTTTACCACATCTTGATGGGACATCACTGCTCAAAAGGACACGTAATCGGGACTCTGAAACTATGAAGTGTCAAAGGAGAACAGTCAACATCTGCCTCATTTTGGTGGAGTGGCTTTGGCCCCTGCTGGGGGGACACAGTCAGGGACTGGACAGAAAGAGCAGTGCTTATCTCTGTTCAGCCCTACCTCAACATGGTGCAGTTGAGAAGTTCCTGGAAGTCACTACAGATGATATTTTGCAGAATTTCCCCACATTTTGCTTTTTATTTCTTTGCAGAGAGTAGGAAGGCTCTAACACACAGCTCACCCTGCAGGAGATCCCACTGAGGATATGGCCGGACACAGTGGCAGAGGGAGCCACTGCCATGGGGAGCTGCTAGCTCTTTCTCTGAACAAAGGAAACAAAAATTATGTAAATCTCCCTTTTTCATTCTTAGTGCACTTGGAACCACTCTCAGAGAATAACAGTAGAATCAAAGCCACATAGCTCCTGCCCCCATAATCTGTGTCCAGGTGATGGAGGTTTTTGCCTCTGGGTTCTGAGCTAGAATGACAAATGTAATGCTTGCATATAATGTATATATTCTCAGCCATTTCTCAGATTTTCAATAATCTCAGAATATTGATATCATGTGTGTTCCTCAACAGTTATACACTAAGTCAAGAATGACAAGCACAATCACCCAACTATTTTAGATTCTTCTATCCTTTTCACATACAATATTCTTATTGATTTCCTTATTGACCACTGAAGTAGAATGTTTATTACTTAATGTTGCAAAATACACTATATAAAATTAAAACCACCCTTAACAAGGCTTTTGTGAATTTATTTCAATTACAAAGATCATAAGTTTATTGTCCTGAGATCTACCTGCATATTTATATGTTCAGATGTTTTTATCAGAGGCTTAAACAGACTGCATAACTGCTGTGCCTCTCTCCCAGGCTGTGATCTGGGATGTGCCTTCTCCCAGACCCAACCACTGCCTATTCAGTCCATCAGACTGATCTCAGCGTGACAATTCTACCTTATCCATCAAATCTAGTGAGAAACCAGGGTGCTAAAGACCACTATGAGATCAGCAAAACTTGTCCCTAAGTGAACACAGCTTTGCTAGATGGAGTATATCCACTAAGGACCTTTCTGCATCCTTGGTCCACCTCCATTTGGTGAAATTAGTTCTGCATTCCCTCACAATAAGTCTGGACTTGTCTGTGGTCAGATGAGTGCTTTGTCATGTAGCTATAAACAGATTTCTACATCTGTAACTGTTTGTAGGCTCTGACCCACAGCTTGGTGGAATCACCACATTCCAGACAAGTTTTTAGACTGTTTCTTTTTAAGGGTTTAACATACTCAGCTACAGTTTTTGACTACATTAATTTAGATATCAGTTGCTTCCACCACTTGGTCACCATGATATCATTTAAACTAGAATCTAATCTACTGCACTACAAAGTCTCCAGAGTAATTCTAAATTAGCTCAAGGTGGCTAGGAATTGAACAAAAACATGTTTATTCTCATCAACAGGTTTTGAAATCATTTTCAAATTCAATCCTCTTGCTTATATGCCTAATGTGACCTGTAGACACATGTTATTAGAATGTCATTGCAGATTTTGCTTTGATCTATACATTTATTTTCCTGCAAGTTAGATCAAAGCCTACAGCATCAGAAACAAATCTGAAGGGAAAAAAATTAAAGAGTGGGCCGTTTTTGTTAAGATATTTTTCATTATTATTGCTACACTTAGTTTATTTAAAGAAGGGGGGAGATGTGGTACTCATGTGCAAACAGTGTGTAGGTCCAACCCACCCACAACTAATTGTCAGAAGCTCAAGAAAACAGCAACATGTAAGACCTCCACTTATTTTATGGGTAATGTGTTGTACTTTCTGTCAACTTCTAAAAGAAAAAAATACTGTTTTTCTGTAGAAATCTAGATGGACTGGAAAAACAATTGAGGGATAAGCAGAAAAGCAAACAAATTCTACCAAGTGAATGTTGATTTTAACTCTCTCAGAACAGTGTCTAGGAATTAAATAACTGAACCACGAGGTTATAGCAAGTAGCTGAAACTTCTTAGATCTATATATATAATCAAGTTTGTTTTCAAACTTTTTCTAACATATAGATGCAAATGAAAATGAATGAGAAGATGCAATAACTTGCAGAAATATATTTGCTATTGTGTTCTAGCAACATTTATAATCCATGTTTCGGGACCCTGGGGACCTGTTGACTATTTCCCAAAAAATGGGAGTCGAGGATGTAATCTCTGTAGCCAATAGGTTTACCTACTCCCAACATTCTCTGGAAAATTTTGAGGGATCCTGAAACTGTGCCCAGTGAAATCTTAAGTCTCTATTTTATGCTACTTCAAAATTAGGGTATGTCAGATGAGGCATCATAAATAGAGAAATCGTTCAAAGTTTGATTTGCTGGAGGCCCGTTTCTTTAAGGCGGCGGTCTCCGAGCGCTGGCGGCCCGGCGCCTCGCTCTGCCGTGCTGAGAGCGCCAGCAGCATTTGCTTCCTGTGTTCCGCCTCAGCTGGGAGTTGCGTGGCCTGGCCAAATGTCAGAAACTGTGTCCACAAATGTGCAGATTTTTTTTTCTCTTACACAGCAGAGCTGTAACAGCTGTGTTCACGTTTACTCAGCATGAGCATGACTGTGTTGCAGTGACTAGAAAGCTGGGGGAGTTGGTTCTTTTTTTTTTTTTTTTTTTTTTTAATAGAGAGGAAAGAATGGCTTTAACTCCCTAGGAACACAAAAGCTCTTCTACGTTCTTGTTGACAATTCATCGCTGCTAGATTTTTTTTTAAGCTGCTTGAAGCACGTAATCAGATTTCTAAGAATAGAGCATTATTACATCTTATGCACTTAACCAGAGCACAGGAGGTTTTCCAAGAGTCAAGGGGTGGGATCGGTTGCTAGAAAATGTGATGCTTTTAGAGTCATTGTTTTTTACATGTAAATAGAGCATTCTGTCATGCGCAGAAAGATTGGTGTAAAGCTTTTGCATTGGTGCTACAACTTCATTGATATTATTTTTCAAATGTTTTCTTGCTATATTCTATTTTTTTGATCTTGAAAGAGAAAGAGAAGCCCACACCACTCACATTTTGACACAGAGAAATATTAAGTTATATGCCCATTCCTCGAAGCCTCATTTTTATGAGCATAAAATAATTATTATCTGTTTTTATAATATATAATTGTATGCAAAAATAATACTATAACATGTAATAACTATGTGTTCCTAGAATATTTATATAAAATAGAATTTGTATTATTCTCATAATTCCAGCAAACTTTTTTATGATAGTCACTGTGAATCTCTAGTTGTGTCTGTAGAATTTGCCCAAGCTGGTTTTATTTGAATTTTTTAAAGTAATTAATTATTATATGAAAGAAGATTTTGTCAATATTTAAAGTAATATCACATTATACATATTACTGGCTACATGATAAGTGAACGACATAGGAACAGTAGCATCAGCTTCTCTATTCATTCCAGTGCCTGGAGACACTGACTGGTTTTGTCATCTGCACTTTACAAAATATGGATACCTCCAAAGAATGAATCCTCATAACCTAATCTGATCTCATGGAAAGGTGTTCAGTCATGTAGACCTTTCAAGAAATACCAAATTCATACAAAAATGTGTCAGATCAGCAACTATTTCATCTGAATATCACACAGAGAGGAATTTTTCTGATATTGCATTACATCCGTTAGATCCCATTAGAGAGGCACTTTATTAAACCCAAATCATTAAAAAGTTATACATTTATTATTCTGTTGTGAAAAAAAGATGGAAAACCAAAAAGTGTTTCAACTAGAGGAGGGAAAATTCATTTTTCTGTTTTTATGTGCAGTGAAAAGCTGCAATATTTCAAAGTAATCTGATCATTTAATGAAAAGTAATGGGTGCAAAAATAATAAAGCAATTTCCTATAAAGTAGTGATTAATTTCTTTAAAAGATATTTTCACTATTTGAGTTCAGAATAGGTTTATAAGAGGAAAACCATTGTCAGTAAGTGATATTCCAGAAAAAGGGCTAAGAGAATGACCCTCAATGGTCTATCACACAGCAAAATCTAGGACAGCTTTGAGTCCTAGAAAGTATTTTTTTTTCAGAATTTCAGCTTATATATAACTGATTTGTGTTGTCATAGGAATGCTGCTAAGTACCACCAACCCTAAATTTCTAAGAAATAATTTTATATGTGAATTTTGTTTTAGACTACGAACAAAGTGCCAAGCTTAGCAAAATGTGCCAAGTCTGGCTAATCCACTAAATACTAATCTGCAGAGAAAACACTTTCTCTTGTTACTCACACTACAGTTTGTATCTGGTGAGTTAGATCTCCACACCCTCCACCTTGTGTGCTTCACACAGAGCTAGTCTGGATAACTTGCTACTCTTGAGAAGACACTGTGATTTACAGTCCCCTTCGGCAGAACGAGTTAACCCACATAAAGGTGAAATATCTTGGTGCAATATAAACTTGGTCACAAGAGTAGCCGGAGCACAGAATCTGCTCAACTACAATCACTCTGGGCTGTTTTCCTTAGCAAGGCACCAGAGCCTTACAGGTGTAAAAGGCAACACAGGAGGTGTGCTGCACCTTTCCATGATGAGGATGACCAAAAGGTGATGAGCAGGGCTCTGCACAATGGTGTTCTGGTGAAAGCTTTGCAAGTGGATGATCCACAGAGTGGGTGGAGAACTTGGAATCAAATCACCTGTGGGCAGCTTTGAAAGAGTTCTGGCTTTGAAGCAGGTGGCACAGTTATGTTCCCTTCTGCCTACTTTCGTTGTGCACAGAACATTGTGCCATTCATAGTAGGATCTGCTGTGTTACCTGCTGTGCTGGTAAGGCTCTGAGACATAAGTGGTTGGGCACTAGGCTGTGCTCCTACTTCTATGCCAGATTCATCCCAAACTGAATTTAACATCATCACCATGAGGCTACTGGTGGATAGCAATGACAAAACTCCTACTGGCCTTTACATTACAGCCATTTACATTGTGTAAATCCTGGAAACATGGGAATATTGTGATCTTTATGGGCATTAGCAAGACAGGAGAATGGGGGGACTAGAGGACATGGGGTTAACGGAAATATGAAGATGACTCAGTAGCAGCTTTGTCAGGGCTGCTACAGCTGTTCATATCATTGCTTCTTCCTTTAGCTAGAGAAAAGCTTTCATGATTAAAGCTCTTCATTCTTCCCTGCTGGTGTAGTCAGCCTAAAAGATATTCTTTCATAACTCTCCAAGACTTACAGCAGCAGCAGCCTTGCCTATAACTGGACTAAATCCAGAAAACAACTCTTAAACCACTCCATGTAATAGCAGCCAAATTCACATACCAGTTAGAAAATTCACACAGCGTAGAGATCATCCAAGTGCTTGAGTGTTCTGATACTGACAAGTATATTCAGTTGTTCCATTTTAATTTGCTGCAAAGTCTTGGCAGAGCTTGAAATGTATTCACTTTCAGACTTGGATCACTACAGCCTGGGGTGGGCAGCAGATAAGTCTCATTCCACAGGATACCTTTCAACAACATCAGTGCTTTTCTTTGGGATGTTGAGATCCGACAACTATAGTTTGAGAACAGCCTATTTTTTTAAGTATTTATTGGGTTGTTTGTTATGTTAGGAGTAAGACAGATTTTTCTGCTCTTATTTCACTTTTTTCATAAATTTAAAAAAAATCACTGCTGACATGGAGTCAACCTTAATCAGAATTTCATTTAATACCAAAACTATACTTGTAATTCACTGACTTCCTGACAATTTCCTTAAGCTAGAAGTACAACAGGTGTCTTGTGAAATAACTATGTCTAGCAATTACAGAGAATTCTTAGGGGTTGTTCTGCAGGAGGACTCACAGTAGCTGTTAAAGACTTAAATGTTCACATTTCATTACTAAGACTTTTTTATTATTTTTTGTTTTCTTGACCATGCAGTCTCTGATTCAACGGGCAAAATACTATTAATTTCAAATCTGTGCATTAGCTGTTTTAAAAAAGAAAATGGTTAGTCAAACCTTTGTCATATAACATATGATGGAAAGACTTTATTACATCCTTGTATTTGTTAAGACCAGAGGATAAAAACTGTGCTATGGAGCTGTGTACTTGGGAACCAGGGTGTTTAAATGATAACTAAGATGAAACCATTTAACTAAGCAGTTACCACAAATACAACCTATGGATCTTGGTGTTCTTTTTTACTATACAAAATACTATACCGCCACTGAAAATCCTCATTTAAAAAGAACTGTGTGTTGCAGTGTCATCGGAGTCACCTATTAAGGCCCATTTCATAGCAAATATGGGGAATGTGACTGATAGACTTAGACTTAGACTTAGACTTAGACTTAGACTTACATATAGATAGATAGATAGATAGATAGATAGATAGATAGATAGATAGATAGATATGATATGATATGCAATCACAGTCACAAAAGAAAAATACTGCCACCTTAAGCTCCTGATAAGAAATCTAGGACCATGAAAGTTAAGACAAGTCATTGAGATGGAAGGGATTTGACAAAATATCAAACAGCTTCCTCATCTGTTTTTCACAACCATACATTCAGCTATTTTGAAAACTATGTCCCATTACATAAGATCTGCACTTCCAAACTGTTGGTGCCTTCCTGATTTATTCAGCTCAGTGAGAGACAACCAAGATGCTGGCATTTATTTCCGAAGTTACTCAATTCCCTTCAGAGCTGTGAAAGCCAAGGCATTGCTGCTGAAACACAAAACAGTTGAGACTGGGAGCTTAAGCTCTTGCTTAAAGCAGGGTCACCAAGAGGAATCTGCTGAGGCTATTCAGTGTTTGGGTTGTGTTTATCCAGACATGGAGAATCCACAACTTTCCTGGGCAATCTGTTCACTGATTTGTGTATCCCCTGCAGCCTTTATTCAGAGTAGAAGTTTCACTGAAGTCATGAGAATATTCACTTCTAGTCCCACAGACCTGAGATGGGAAAATATGACGACAGCAAGTCATTTTGACGTAGTATGCTGTCAGCTAGACAGACAGCATAGTCTCAGGCACATCTATTACTGACAAAACACAGGAACCAACTAGCAACATTAAGTGTCTAATATTAGAAAGATTTTTAAAGATTTTTAAGTTGTGTGGGAAGAAGCTATAATATATGAAAGAAAAGTATATTGTTACTATTATCTCATTTGGCTGATAGTTGCATTACAGTTGACCTATAGCACTGACTTTAACCCTTTAATCACTTTATTTAATTGCTATATACTTTCAGAGTTGTTTCATCCTCAGTCCAGCTGGTCCTTGGTTAGAGATGTACAAGGCAAAAATATTAATTCTTTCCTACTAAAAGGTATGTTATATGATGTCTAAATACTCAATCTCTGGGAAAATGTTCAGCTTCCATATCTGTAAAAAGGATCATCTGGACCATACAAGTGGTTGCATTCTTAAACTCTCTGTCTATAAAAACTTTTCAAACCATTTTTCTTCTATTATTATCATCCTGGAATTTCATAGTGCTTTGCAACAATTGCAACAGAACTTGACATATATTTCTCAGAATTAGGAAAGAAGGGCCTGTAAGCCATCACTGCAACTCCTTCTAACAATGGCTTAGTAGAAAATACCAGGTTTTTCTCTACATATATAGTGCTTTTTTTAAAAAAACCAAAAAGCTGGTAATTTTTAAGTGGCATTATACTTGTCTTTCTGATTTTTTGTTTAAGGTTTTAATGTCCATTTTTAGTGCCATTCCCAGTTATGGACCAGTCACTTTTGATACAGATGTTTTAAAATAAAATTTAAACAAAATAAAACATCACCTGTTATGGATGACCAAAAAGTAATCCCATTGTAGCAAAATGGACTTTTAATGTGATTCAGAAAAAAAATTATTTTTTCATGAAAAAAATATGTGAAAGATTTTTGACATTTTCTGAAAAAACATAACTTTGACCTAAAATGCTCAGATGGCTAAGCTAATTAACATTTCCTGATAATGTTTTCTAAATCCAAAAATGACAGCACAAGAAACATCAACTTTCCTTTTAAGCACAAGATGTAATACTGGTATCTAAACGCACTTTAGCTGGAGATACACCTGAATTCATATACACCTGTATCTAGATCACTGCTCAGAGTACAAATGTTTCTCTACAATAAGCTACTTCCGCATGAAATGTTTTCAACTCTATTAGAAATATGATCAACACTGTGTCTATCTTCTGCTGCAGATTGTAACAACCCCCTGTGGAAGGTCTACTTGTCTCTGCAGAACAGACCTCTCGGACACAGAAGGCAGCAGTACCTCAAAAGCAAAAGACATCAGCCATAAGTCACATAAGTCATTAACTATGTGTGTTAAATCACACTTGCTAAATCTAAATAGCAGGAGTTTCAGTACAATACTATTTCACTCCTTGAGGGGCTGGAGTGTGGCCTTTGGAGCATGTGTTTATGTGGGTGTGATATTCAAACTCAGCTTTTACACCAGGAGTTTCAGCGCTCATGTCCATTTTAATAATTTATGGTCATTTGCTATTGCTTCAAAAAGCCTCACAGGTTTTTCATTTTTTGTCAGCTTCAGAATATGGTGAGGTGTCAAACCTAATTTTTCTCACAGCTCCTGCATGCCTGTAGTTTGCCATCAGAAGAGATACTGAACTTAATCACTATGCAATTTCCATCACCAGAATGAAAAAAAAAATGCTGTAGGGGTTCTTATCTTCAAATAGATGGCAAAGAAATGCAAAACAGTGTCCTTCAGCAGCACAGGGTACTGCAGATTTTCATGGAATTTGTTATGTTTTGTGCTGGGAAGCTGTACTTTATGGTACTTGATTACATAAAAATACCTCAAAATTTAAAGTCAGGTTGAAACAAACCAGAAACTTGCTTTGTACATAGCTTCCATTTGCCGATTACGTGTAAAATTCAACAAGCAATTGTGGTAGGTGTTGGCTACGTTTGTGCTGACACTTCCATCTGAACACGGGTACTTTGAAGTTGGTGAGACTCACAGCAACAGAAAGAATTCATGAGAAAAATGCTCTGATATACACTTGAGTATATGCACATGCACATGCAAGAAATCAGGGCTCCCTGAGCATGGGTCTGCTAAGAGGTGCCTTGGCATCTCCTCCCATGGGTTTTGGCAGACCTGGCTAGCTCTCTCCCAGACCTGTAGATCATTGGCCATCAGTGGAAGAGAGCCACACCAACCGCATCCCTGCTGATGGTGCTGCAGGTGGCAAGTCTCTGGTGCAGGCACAGGGTTACATGGCTCAGGGCATAAAAATCTGACATTTTTCTGGACTTTGTTGTGGTGGACCACATTTGCAGGATCCCTGCTTCTAAACATGTCTCTGGAAAAGGAAAGAAGTTGTCAAAGTTATTAGGAGAAGAGTAAGACCTCTAAAAATGCAGGCCCTTGGTCTCACCTTAGGGATGTGCTAATAGGAAAAACAATCTTAAACAGTTCTTGATGATATAGTAATAGGAAATTAGGTAAATGTTGGAACTCTAAATGTCTCTTAGACATTTTTAGAGGTTCCAGGCCTTGGTCAGAAGCATTTTAGACCCTGACAGGCAGTGGAAACAGCTGTGATTTTGAGTTTGAGCCATGGAATGAGTTACCAACTTTGGAGGTGGAACAAGCAGTCACAAAGAGTTAGATAATATAGTAAAAATAGTTACAAAACAGAAGGGAAATTTTTTTAGTATTGTACAGGGGGGTTTTAGCACATGTACAGGGGGGTTTTTACCTTGTACATGGGGGTCAGAAGTTCTAAGATGGAGGAAAGTGGGCTGATCCTGGTCTTCCTTCTTCTTCCTTGCCTCCATGTTCTTGGTGATGTTGGCACTCACAGATTAGTTTAGAGTTGAAAAGCACTTTGTAATATAGGTAGTAGGTATTGGGGGAAAACTATAAACATGTAATACGTAATATATCATATAAAAGATAGCAGCAGTCCTGGGCCGGGGAAGAGAAGAAGAAGACACCAGACAGAGAGGATGTCAGTGTGTGTGTGTGCCTCTGCCTGGGCCTCTGATCAAATAGCCACAGTCCAAGAAGACAATCTTTTAGATAACTAACAATAAACTGCCTTGAGACCGAACAGCAAGAGCCTGTGCAGTTTTTCTTTGGAAGCATGGGTTGGAGGAGAGACTTTACCACCACATGGGACCCCAGACGAAGCCTGGGGTTCTCACAGGCAAATGCTTAAACACTTAATAGAGCATTGTATTGAATGGTTGAACAAACATGCTCTGTAGCTGAGGGAGTCTATGCACTTTCAGCTCATCAGTATCTGTGTGGGCCCCACAATCGGTATGTACAAATCCACATTTGCTCAAACTCAGGTGAAGGATGAGGGGCAGGGTGAGAAGCTGAGATGAGAGAGAAAAGATGGAAGGGGACCAAGAATGTCATTAGCCTTACAGAAAGATGAAAATAGTTTTCCTGTCATCACACACCAAACAGATCTCCAGTGGTGGCTTGAACACCCAGAACTAAGGATTACATAAGTAATTGAATCAGGATAAATGTAAAGTTTCTATACTGATTGTCCCAGTTTTTAGAACACTAGGCATTGTTCCCTTAGTGTAAATATCTGCATATAATTGCCAAATTATATATTGTATTTTATGTATTGCAGAAATTATGTATTGATATCTCATAATTGGAGCTTTAAGGTATATATTGTCCAAAGATGCAAATAGAAACCTGATTTTCTTGCCATTTTCAAAAGTACTAATATAGTAGTTTAGGTATTCACATGCCTGTGTAACTTGGCAAGGGCAGTGATGTAACCTCTGCTTGTGTAAATAATTGTAGTGGTTAGAGCCTGTGTAACATAGTTGAAAAAAATAGAGATCACAGTAAGACAAAAATCACACAGCTCTGTGGTGACACCAAGCTTGCCCTTGAAGTGCTGCTATTTAGATTGCTTTCTTCTTTACTATTTTACAGACAACAAAAGGACCAGTGAAGTTACTGAAGTGGCAAATAAACAAGAAATAGGAAAGGATTAAAAAAACCCTCAAAATTTCTCCTGAAACAAGATAGTCAGTGTATTTGTGTTTCCCATTAAGTCAAAGCTTATGGACAAAACAACTCATCTAAACAAAAAAACTTCTAAAAGTTTGTATGGACATATGTAGATATGTGTCTGCATACCTCCACATGCACACATGGACACACACATTTAAAGTACATGTGGAAGTTTCATGTGACAAGTTTCATCTGCTTATATTGATGAGATCATGTGGACGATGAAGTCATAGAAAACAAATTGGAATAACAGGTTTTTCATTCACACACCTGCTGCAAGGTGTTTTGAAAGTCATTGTGTTTTCCTCTTCCTCTTTCTTTTCTATTTAGATACTAACATAAGCCCCAAGCTCTTGACAGATCTTGCTGCGTAGCTACAGGAACCTTTACTCTGTGGAATCTCAAACTAGTCGGAATCTCTTGGTTTTGATGTAATAACAATGACAGATAAACCCATGTTACTATTTTCATAAATACAAGTGCATTTTCAATAACTGAAAGTCACGCTCTCCTGGATATTTTGCAGCTGAGTTGCACTATGCCATGTGAATTTAATGTTATGTCAGATTTTGGATCCTTGCAAGACTGCTCAGGTACTGTCAAAGGTTCAACCAAATGAACATCTAAGATCCCCTCCAAAACAGGCTGATTTATGATGCCATGATTCAGCAAATGAAATTTGGATCTCTATATGGCTAGTGACAGCAAAGATTGAAGCAGTTGGCCAAGCTCATTCCTCAGGTGATGAATTTTGGATTGCAGAACAAGTTATTTCATCCAATGTCTGTAGATATAGCTTTACCTATTTTGTTTTACAAAATGTTTAGTAAGAGCAACTAGAAGATTTCACAGAGTAACATGAAATGATGAGCAATGATGGGAAACAGAATGGAGGTCGTCATACCAGGTTAAATTTTTCATGAAATGCAGTTTCTATATAAATGCTATTTCTCCTATTGGTCTTAGTAAATATAGTGATAAAGATAAAATTGAAAACCTGAATGGATTTCTGGGCCTTGTGAATTTCACTTTCTGAATTAATAATTAAGAGGAAATGTGTTTGAAAGTGCTTGTTGCCCCTCAACAGGACATTTGGAAAGCTAAACAAGCCAATGGGATGAAGTAACAGACTGAAAAAAAAAAAAAACAAATAAATTTAACTGATGGAATGAAGAAAAAATAACACAGTAGGAATTCTGTGCCTGGATCTTCTTGATCTTCCTGAATGTCTGAGTCTAACTTGAGATATTGGTAGTAAGCCTCAATCATCCTCAGGTAACATCTTCAAGTTGGTGAAAAGTACTGTAAAAGAGATGTCCAACAATTTAAATAGTAGACTGTTTATAAACAAAATCCAGATGTGTAATTTGGTGACCTGACAACCTATTTGTCTTGTTTTTCAGATTCATTGAAAAAGTACCATAACTTTTCACAAGAGTTAGCAGCCATGACAGTTTGAAAAATTAGCTTAAGTGAAAGTATTTACAACTGTGCAGTCATTTCATTAATCAGGTTTAACATATTATCTGCAAATCAGGATTCAAGCAGTTTGTGTTTACATTATCTCTTTGCATGGGTTCTCTCTCTGAAGAAAAACTTATTTCACAAAATGTTGAAGACAGATTCTGCTTAAGGTGTTGTGATATGGGTGAGCGCTTGGAAAGATAAGAATGCCAGACTCCCTCAAAAATAAATGCATTTTCACAGACAAAACCAATGACTAGGTTTTCAGGAAGAAGCAGAAGGAATAATGGAGGAAATTTCTCCACATGTTGTCTCTAACATGAGACCTTTCTCACATCCCTCTCTACTATTACTAGGCTAAACCGAAAGTTACCACCACTGCACCTAACAACTTTACCTGGCTGCAGACAAACGATCCATTGCTCATACTGTCTCTTTGCTACCTAAAAAGGTACATTTGTTTCATCCACAATTTCAAGTAACGCGGGCCACAAGTCTGTCCACTTGTTAAGACCAAGCAAGTTTGAGAGCTGCTTCTGTCTGTACAGTCCCTGGGAAGTTGTGTAAACTGGTACCTAGTCAGGATTCTGGCCTCCAGCCAGAACACTGGTCATGTGCCACTGCCCAAATGCAAGGCATTTTTCTACCTTTCTGCATTTCTGTGTGATGCTATAGAGCCTTGCTTACAATCAAGATACTGCTCCAGTTGGTTTCATTCTGCAGAGGTTATCCTGCATGAAAATTGTACTGCAAGGTGTGCCCTATGTGGATGGCTTTGAGCACACCCATTTGTGTTCAAAGGGTGTGCTCATGGATTCAAGTATTAAAAAATGTTTCTATTTCTATACTTCTGGCCTACAACACCACACACTTTCCTTGAGAAGCTCACCTGGATGATATATTGAACTCCAGGGGTTGCAAGTGCCCTCAGCAGATGTCACCCCTTGCCCCATAAACTCAGGCTAAAAGTTAATACGATTGATAGACAAATTCCAGGTCTGAGCCATACACTGAAGTTTCTATTGGCCTCAGAAGTTCAGAGATCATAAATGTACAGACAGGCATTATGAAATACCTGGCATGGGGACTATGTAGGCTGGGTGAGCAAGATAGTCAGGAAAAATCAGACAGGCCAAAGTTCCCTGTACTTACTAAAAGTGAGCATAGATGTTGTCTATGATAGTGATCAAATTAACTGAGACAATTTGCTATTTTAAATAATTTACTGCTAGTTGCAATGATTCTTCACTGCCATTGCATTACTCATCACTTATGGTAGGAGCTGTAAGAGTGGCTGTTCAAGCCACTCTTCCAAGTGGGTAGAAAGCCAGCCAGCTGCTTTGACAGGCATACTGTAGTCTCTGACTCCTGGATCAGCATACCACCCTAGGAGTCTCTAGCTGAAATATGATGAGCACAATCTACTTCATGTTAGTCCCAATTACAGATAGCCTTCCGTTACATTTTTATGATGCAACTAAGAGAAGGTTTCTCCTCTACAGTAATTTGTCTGATACATGAGACTTTCAGAGCACAAACTGCTGTTGAGGAAAAGATTGAAATAAAGAATTGGTCACAGCTGTACTTTTCGCCTATGAATGAAATGTGGGATATTTCCAACCTCAAAGCTCTACTAGGTTGCATGTTGTCATGATTTACTACTGTTGGCAAGGCTTGGTGATCGGTGCAGCATAGGCCTCTGTAAATGCCAAGGCTGCAAGCTGATTACAGTGTTAGAGCTGTTGAACTGGAGCCAAAAAAGCCATGTCTCTACAGCTATTGCACTGCTGTGCACTTGTTAAAAGGTTTGGGGTCAACTAGACAAACTGTTCATTCCTTTTCCTCACATATTACTCAGCTAAGTAGCAGTTTCTTCTAAAATTCTTCTGTTTTCAAGGGTCTACTCAAGGAGTAACTACTACTGAGGATGATTAATAGCACTACAGTCTGGGGCTTTGCTCTTAGTGGTATTTTGCAGCTTTAGGGATTTCTCTTCTTAAAGTCATGTGGACATTTTGTAGCCAGTTTCAACATGACTGTGTGAGTATTAAATAATTCAAAATTAATGCAGTGATATAGAAAATTATCCATTAATGCCCTGACTATTTAAGAATTCTGTTCATCACAACACAAGAATTTTGTACAAGAATATTGCCCAAGGGTGTTAAAAAATTTTATCTTTAGAGAGTGTTACCACGTATGTTTTGTGAGCTAATTTAGTCAGCTGCTTCTTGTACCAATTTTGACAGACATACGGCAAAATTTGTCCTTCTGCCCAGAATGCAAAATAAGTCCCAGTTCACAGACTGGCTTTTCTCTCAATCCTTAAAGATTTTTCTCTTGATGGTAATTGTATACATAACTGCTGTATAGTGCATGTATGTATACATGCTGTATAGTACAACAATGGTTACGCTATACATAACTTTCATGTGTATCTATCATATGGAAGGCTTCAAATCAAGTTTTTAATTTGTAATTATATTGTTGGTCTGCTTCAATATAAATTAAACATGTATTCTACCATTAGAAGGTGTTTCGTATGTTCCTTTGCTCTCAGAAATAATCTCCTAAACAGTTCCCTGTTTCTCCACATAAAGTGCTACCACTGTAAATTTCATCATTTGTAAGAGCAATCACAAAAGGAAAATATTTGAGCTGTGACAGGGAGGGAAGTTGTTTTGTTGCTTAACATAGAGTGACAAATCTTTCTTAGTCCTTTCAAAAAGCCCTTTAGCAGAGGATTTATTTCACAATATTTTATTTCTTTGGGTAAAATAAACCTGTGTTATGTGTTTTTTAGATTAAATAATTCCACATTAAAATGCCATAAACTGACCTGCTGTTGAATCAAAACTGCAGGAAAACAGAGTTTTAAAGTCACATTTACAAAACTGTTAATAAGCAGAATAGCAGTTAGAACTCCAGCATTTACACTGAGAGACTCAAATTCATTTCTAGTTTTAGAAGGGAGGCTTGAGGTATAAAAATACAAAATTTCTGATGAGAATTGGTATGAAAGCATTTTCTTACATTAATGTATAATTCTTCTTTTTGCTGAAGATATGTGCAATACTAAAAAATTCTAATCCATTCAAAATACTGGGGCCCTACAGTGGTTCTTCTTGTATACATTAATAGCTTATATATGGAGAATTTTACACTTCTGTTTTGATATTCATGGGTACTGCCATGAAATAAATCATAACAAAGTGAATTCAGTTGGAGAAATTCTTTGAAACTATGGGACTGGGGCACAAAGACGAGTGAACAGAGGGTTTCATGTCCAGTTTGTAGTTGGCTAACTGCATATGCAAAATATCTTTGGCAGAAAATCTAAGCATTGCAGCAATACAAATCAACAAGACTAGCTGATGCACAATCTTTTCTGTCTGTGTTTCAGGAATAAGCATGATATTCACTGCTTTTATGTGCTGGTCAGATACCTTACTGTATCCAGAGTCAAGATGAAAATCATGTTAATCAGCAACACAGAGAAAATAATCAAATTGTGGCAACAGAGGATCAGTTTTCCTTTCCTGCTAGATGAAGTGAGAAACACAAAGGAAGAATTATCCTTGGTATGTTCTTGATCTCTTCCTTATTCTGACTCTTGAGTTTCAAAAGCCATAAATAATTGTCAGAGCATGTGAGGTATTTTTCTTTTAAAGAGTTTCCTTTAGATACTCATAATATATTTAATAAATCTTCAGTCTGGGCAGTGAGCCAAGAAAACATCACTAGGCTATGCTGCAGTCCAGTTCAAGACCCCAGCACAACTCCAGTAGATCACTAGGCTATGGTGATACAGACACTGAGTAAATGGTTGCAGACAGGAGCGTCTGTCCCAAGAGGAGGAAGGGACACTGTACCTTTGCAAGCGTGTAAGTAAAATTCAAAGGACACAACTGAACAACAACCCATGATGCGGATTTCTAGTAGCCACTAATAAAACATAGTGTTTTCTGCATAGGTATACCTTTCACTATATTCCTGTGGGAAAATTGCTCTGGATGACCAAATTATTTCTGATTTGTTAATGCCACATATATAATATACCATCCCACAGATAAAACATAGCTTTAGATTGACTTCCTAATGGATTTCCCAAACTACATTTGAACATTTAATCTTCTGTTCAGCCCCATCTTGTGTTGCATTCAATCTTCCCCATGCTCAGTACAGAGTAGTCAAATATGGCAGTGTAGCATCAGCTTATTTCCTCTACAGTTTTCTGATTTTGTCTCTGTTCATACTGCCTTCTTGCCTTCTTTCTATTTAGATCTTTTTCAGAGAACCAGTTTATTTATGATCTCACAGACACAGTAATCAGCTGTCTTCTCCGCCCACATATTTAAGATGAAGAAAGTGAAAAGAAAAACGGTGACATTTTCGAAGGGAGTGTCAGAACATTCTAACTTGTCTGCATTTATTTCTTAAATAGCTCAGACAGAGACACTTTGGTTTGGTTTGGTTTGGTTTGGTTTGGTTTGGTTTGGTTTGGTTGGGTTTGCTTTTCTTAAAATTGTTTTTGTATTGTTTGTAGGGATTTTAATACAGAAATAATTTTTAAAACATAATAATAATAATTTAATTACTATGTATTTCAGAAGAATACAGTCTAAAAATTTGTGTGCTCTATACAGAAGTCATGTTGCATCTATATATGTTGCATAAAATATACATGTTATAGCCTGTGAATATATAAAGAAATTCTTGTCATGAAAGTCCCTGACTTAGAAAGTTTATAGTATGAGGCTTATGGATGCATATTTTTCTGTTATATGTTAATACACATAAAATCCATTGTTTTGATGTCAGTCTAAGAAGTTTTTTCTGGGAAATAGGATATGCTGAACTGGTTGAGACAGTGAGGACTCCCTCATCTAAGCCCTTAGAGAGTCTGAGGACCTCTGTGTATTCAAAACCTGCAAATCATAGAAAATCTCTTCAGTGAATGGTGGCATAATTTGTCTTTTTCCAGAGAATGTTATCACAATTTCTAAGCATCTGCTGGGAAGATTACCAGCTGGAAAAATAAACCAAATGCTGCCATGAGAATATATTTGTGACATATTCTGCACCTCTCTTCAACTTTATTTCTTTGTTTCATCACCCTTTCTCACCTGCTGGGGATGGTATGAGCCCTTTGGAACCAGCTGCTCCTTCTGATAATGAGGATCATTAATACGTAACTCCTCCTGCTGCACAACTCCAGTTATGACTGCGAAGAGAAGTCATCCAGAGTTTTAAACCACGGAGTTGCTAACACTGTAACTTTCTGCTATAGCAAGAATACAATGTTCTATTCTGGGAGATGACTGTTTCCCCAAAGAGTTCTCATTTGGCTAATGCATTTGCTGAAAGATAGGACATTATCAACCTACTCAGAAAATGCAGGAGTGGTGTTATTTCTCCAATATGCATTATTCATTCAGAAGGAGAAAGCTTTTATTGTTAAAAGGAAGTTTGTTGGACTGAGCTGATCTGCCTATTACTAATAAATAACTGAAACACTAATTTAGTCATCTAAACACAAAAAAAATGCATTTTATTTGTTTAAAAGCCAGAACCAAGAGAATAACCAAAAGTTAATTTTGGCAAAAAAGAATACAGTAAATTCTACAGAAATACAAGTTTGTTGTGTGTAGAGGGGGAAGGGAGAAAAAAAAAAAAGAAACAGCATTCTGACAGTTTAGAGTACTGAAATTCTACTTTTGAAACTACTCTTTGTGAAAACAACAGGGCATAAAACCCAGACAGGAGAAGGCCAGGATCAACAAGAATAGCATCAAAAAGTGGTTTGAGTTGGACTGGACATTAAAGCTTCTCTAGTTCCAAGCCCCTACCATGGGCAGGGATGCCATTCACTATATCAGAGTGCCTAAAATCCCATCCAACCTGGCCTTGAACAATTCTGGGAAGAGGCATCCATGGCTTCTGTGGGCAATCTCTTGCAGTCTTTCATCACCCTTCAAGTAAATCATTTCTTCCTAATATTTAATCTAAACATATTTGAGTTTCAAACCATTACCTCTTATCCTGTTGCTATCACACATATAAAAAGTTTCTGTCCCTTGTTTTTATAAGCCTTCTTAAGGTAATGAAAGGCTACAACTGAGGCCTCCCCAGAGCCTTCTCCAGGTGGAACAATCTAGAGATTCTCAGCCTGTCTTCATAGGAGATGTGTTTTGTCCTTTGGATCATCTTTCTTGCCATCTTCTGGACCTACTCCAACAGATCCATGTCTTTATTCTGCTGAGGACCCCATACCTGGATGCAGCATTCCAGGTATGGTCTCATGAGAGCAGAGTGGAGGGGGAAAATCCCCTCCCTCTCCCTGCTGGCCACTCCCTTCTGGTGCAGCCCAGGACAGGATTGGCTTCTAGGCTGTGATCACACACTGCTGGGTCATGTCCAGCTTTTCATCCAGAAGAGCCCCCAGGTCCTTCTCCACAGAGCTGCTCTCAAGGAGATCTTCTCCCAGTCTGTACTCAAATCTGGGACTGCCCTGTCCCAGGGAAATCACATCACACTTGGACTTGTTGAACCACATGAGATTCCCATGGACACTTCTCAAGCTTGTCCAGGTCTCTCTGGAGAGGATCCTGCCTCTTGATTGTCTCAGCTTTGTGTCATCTATAAACCTGCTGAGGGTGCACTTGAAGTCACTGTTGATGTCCCTGATGAAGAGCACCAGACCCCAGACCTCTGTCTGCCCTGAGAAACACCACTCCTCAGCAGCCTCCACCTGGATGGTTCACAAGGGCCATGACCACAAGTCTCTGGCTGTGTCCATCCAGCCAATTCCTGATTCACTGAGTAGTACATCCATCAAAGCCATTTGTCTCCAGTTTGGAGATAAGCATGTCCAGTGGGACTGCATCAAAGGCCTTCAGAGGCATAGGGAGATGACAGTGGTCAGTCTTCCCGTGTCAAAAATTGCAGCCATTCCCTCACAGAAGACCACCAGATTGGATAAGTGAAATCATACTGGCTGCCTCAGATCATGCCTTTCTTCTATGTGCCTTAATACATCTTCTAGGAGGATCTGCTCCATGATCTTCCTAGGCACAGAGGAGAGGCTGCAATTCCCTGGATCTTCCTTTCCTCTCTTTTTAAATATGGAAAAGCTGTTTTCCTTTTTCCAGTCATCAAGGACTTCTGACCACCATGACTTTTCAAGTACAATGGAGAGTGGCTTGGCAAAAATATCAGCCAGCTTGCCCAGGTCCCTGACACATCCCATTGAGTCCCATTGACTTGTGTCTATCAGCGATGATCAGAGCCAGGCAATGGGCTGGAGAACAGGCTCTCCAGTGTTCATTGCTACATGCCTTCATGTTGGATGTTGGCAGGAACCAGAAGTTCAATACATCTATTATGGTTTAGAAACAGCAATACAGATACCCTTCCCCTACCCCCCAAAAGGCAGAGATTAAGAGTTGAGATAAGAAGAATTTACTGAAATCAACAATAAGATAAGAAAATGAACTGGAACAACATAATATTAACAAAAAAAAGTGTACAAAGAGAGGGTGATTTACATGCAAAATATGCTCACCCTGACCTACTGTAGCACATCCTCAAGACAATGCTCAAAATGGTGAACCAGTTCCTCTCTGCCCATGCTTTTCTTTCCAACTGCAATAGACACACCCCACCTTCTTGGAAATGAGTCTCTCAATTCCACCCCAGCAGTGTGTTCATGGCATAGAATAACAACCTAGACATGCCCACATTGCCGCAGGCAACACCCTCGCACGGCTAATATGGAAAAGTTAACTCTGGCCTGGCAAAACAGGACAGTATCTCACGGGATTGTGACATTTGGCATTGATGAGTTTAACATGTGAAGTATTTTTTTCACATTTTACAGAAGCATAAATTTGATATCACTCCCCCTGTCACAGGAAACCAAATGCATAGAAATTAAATGCTTTGCTTTTTTCATGCTATCTTAAGTGCTCTTTACTATTCTGTTTTTCTTAATTAATTCATAGTTAGAGCTTGAAAGTGGGAAGAAATATTTGAAAATATAAAGTGAATCTCTTCTCCAGCATTATTTATCTGAGGCTTTGATGGGAGTTCAGGGAGACTGGAAAGGCTTTTGTCCCCTCATTTTTACACATTCATGTAGTACAAACCTCTGTGGTGACACTGTCTTGTGCTACTTTGAAGAGTGCAACATAAATCTAGCTCTCTGTCAGTTTCCCTTCAGTAGTATTAAAAAAAATATTTGTGATGTTTGATATTTAAATACATAAGAGAGCTAGATGAAGTAAATAAAATTATGATTTGATACTTTATAAATATTATTTGATATTTAAACGTGTTTAAGATAAACTATGATGGCCAAGAATTTTGTTCCTAACATGTCTACCTGCTGTATTTCCTACAATCTGGTGCACATATGTGCTTCTGTAGTTATGGTAGTAGTGACATGTTGCAGTGATATTATGCCTGTTAACAAGTTGTTGTGTCAGTTTTGTATGATACACGTGACAGTAAATGAATGGATAGATGAACAGTCTGCCTAAGCCTACTTGCACCAGCTTTCCAGTGGGAAGTCCCTTCTGCTGGTACTAATGCCACAGTGATGTATCATGGGTTTGACTGTAGTTGTGAATATTCATGTGATTTTATGTATTTGTACTTCAGAAAGTGACAAACTCACAGACTGTGAGGATTACAGATAACTTATAGATAACACTTTATTTCTTTGGGAAATCTGAGAAATCTATTAAGAGACAAAACAAAATGTGTGATACATTCAAAGATATTCTACATAGTATGGCCAACATAAGCAATGGCTTAAACAAACAAAACTGAAGTGCATTCAGGGGTTACACACTCACCCTAAAAACTAAGTATAGACACTTCCTTCAGGCTGGTATTTGACATTTAATACTTTTTTATGAGATGCTTAAATTAGTGGGTTTTTTTATTATTCCCAGAGCACACATATTTTCAATGCATCAAGTGGTAATAAGTTACTAAAAAGTAATTTCTTTTAAGAAAACAACATAAAAGAGTACAGTACAAATATCTTAACAGTCTGTACATTCCAACACACATAGTCAATGGCAACTGCAGCAGCAGGTTTAACTCTAAGGTACACATAGCCCATTCCTTCTAAGAAAAAAACAGCTAAGACAAACATGGGTATGTGAGAACTCATTCTCACAGTAAAGTACAGGTAAGCTTTTCAATCTCAGAAGAGGAAACACTTGTGTAGGCTTAGTTTCTGTGGCACCATGGAGTTTCCCACTTCACAGCCAGTAATTTCAGAGAACAAGAGAGCAGGATTACTTGAGAGAAGCCTCTCTGCACACCACAGGAAAGCCACTATAAAATAAAGTTTTTAGCTTTTTTTTTTTTCCATGCGGTTTAGGGTGCTTTTTTGTTTGTTTCTGTGTATTTCTGGCTTGGTTTGGTTTGGTTTGGAGTTTTATGGGAGAGAAGATTTCTTCAGAGTCCCAGTTCCAAAAATTCACACATACTTTTCATGTTTTAGACAGAGCTGTTCTTGCCTATAACAATCTTGAGTACCAGGTCTGCATATTCAGTTTTTTAAATTTAATTGTGTATTAATACATCAGCCTGGGCAACTGACAGGGTAGCTAGCCCCAGTGTAGGAACACTGCACTATATGTGATTGACAAGACCTGAAAACCGAGACCTGGTTGAAGAAGAAGAAAATGATGGCCATAAGCTGCATACTCTTCTCCCACATAACTGTGTTATTTGGGTATTGCTGATCTTTTCCTCCTCCTATTTCATTAGCCTTGGTATCTCCTTAAGTCTTCCTGACCTCACTGATGTCTTTTCTTTCATCATGGAGACTGTTTTGCACACCAGCTTTATAGCTGTCTGACCTTCATCCTTACCTCTGACCACAGTTCCTGCACAAATTCTTGTAAAGGCACAAATTTCTGCATTTCTTTACCTACTGGGTCCTGGAGATCCCTTCTCCTACTGAGCATGTCACTTGTCACTAGCCATGTCTGCCCATATCAAAATAAATATTTCCCTGCAACAGCATGAAGGTAATAGTGTTATATTTTCCATGTTGAAAATAAAATGCTGAAAATGCTGTCTGTAGTGAGTGCTTTCACTCATTCCTTTTTCTTACATGAACTCCTAGCTCAGTGTAGTCAAAGGAGTCAAGCTGGGGTATCAGACACAATGTGAAACTAAATGTGATTTTTGACAGATCATAGAATTGTCTGAATAAACATGTTTTATAATACACCTCCATAGTCATCAAGACAGAGTGGAAGTTGAGATGCCTTTCATCAGCATCAAAGATTAAAATTCTAAAATGGTAGTAGAAACAGATTCCTAGTTGCTGCAGCAGCTACTATCCTTCACTGTCTTTGCAACCCTTTCACACATTTTTGCTGGGAAAGAGACTAATAGAGTGAGAAAAGAAGGTCAATAAAGGTGGTAATTCTGGCACCAGGTCAGAAAGCAGGCTTACTTGGCTGTGAGCACAGTTATTGCAGGGTCTCTGAAAAAAATAGGTTCCAAGAAGTTTTTGAAGGTAACCTTGCCTGTCAAATGATAGATCTTTTCTTTTTGCCTGCTCTCTGTTCTCCTTCACTTAATTGTACAGATCCTTGTCCATTTAGCTGTGAATACTTAAAGCAGTGAAATACAGTGAATATAACTCTTGAAGCATTTTGTTACAGTGGGTGTAAAAGACCAGAGTCTCCTGAATTTTTTCTTCACTGAGTACACTAACCTCTCTTCAAAGGAGCAGAGAAAGTCTATGCCAGAACAATTTCTGGGATCAGAATCACATTTACCCAGTATGAGACAAACTTGCCTGACTAATTACTTAAACAGCAATAGCCAGGGTTAGGCTAATTCTTTCTTCCTTAATTTGCATAGATAAAAGTCATGTGTCTTGTAAATGCTTGAGTTGCTCCATCAAACAGAAGGCTAATAAACCCAAAGAAGTCCTATGATTTATTAATAGAGTTTAACAAAGGCAGTTTAGTGCTGAGAATGGAGTGAAGGCTGAAAAGTAAAAGTCTTCCTCTTCCAATCATCTTATGTAACGCAACCCTGTACATGAAGAGGAAGTAAAAATTCACACTACTGGCAATCTCATACACTGTTGATGTGTCATTGTTGACATTCCTAGAGATTTAATTTTCCCAGCTTGGGTGTGTCAGCTGTAAGGAAATAAAATTTGGATTTGCTATTCTGGTTATTGCAAATAGAGATCTTTACTATTGGAAGCTAGCCTCCTAAATACCCGCCATTTGAAACAGTGCCTCATTTTCTTTCACAAACCAGACTTTTTGTGTTCTTCAGCACTCTTATTTGTGATTTTTTTGGGGATATTTTTAGAACCCTTTTGTAGGATGGTTTTCCCAGAATTATGCTGCATATAGGCGGCCTCAGAATTGACCTCTTGAAGTTCCAAAGGACAGAGAGAAAACTGGAGATACATGGAGGAGGTAGAATGGGCATAGGTATATATGAGGAAGAGGAAAAGGAAAAGAAGAGGAAATAATATTATAGTAAACTAATTACACCTGTAGACTTAGTCCCTGGTGTCTCATTCTCCCAGTAATGCAAATACATATCTTTTTGTTCCATTGAGTCAATATAATTCTTTATGCCTGTGGCACAGTCTATCTAATATTATTCTCAACCATTTATTTTCAGATGGAACCCACAGTTGAATGGTCCATAACTTTAAACTTTTCACTCTGGTTTCATTCAAAACCTCATCAGCTCATTCTTGATTGATCCAAAGCCTGAAATAATCCTTTAGCACAGAGCCAATGTAAACTTTTTAAGCAAAGTAACTGGGGAAAAAAAATCAATTTGCCAATTTGTCTAAAACTACTTTTTCCTTTTTATACTCCTGAGAAACTCCTGCAGAAGATACTAAATTATAATTTTAATAATAATTTTATTATACAAGCTTCCTTTGATTGCCACATTCGTTACCAGATAGCTAGAAATTAGGTAAAATTGCTCTTAAAAGCATTTACCATTTCAGCAAACAATTAGTGTTATCAGCACTGCAATTTTATACCCTCAAATTAATAACTGGAATTATACACTATTTTATGCCATAAAATATGCCAGTATTCAGGTAAACTGCGTCCTAAATTTTATGGTATTTTTATTATATTGATTTCCAAATTATATTTAGGAATTTGCAAATCCAAACATCATTTTTAGTGCCTCAGATTTGTTGAAAAAACAGTTGAACTATTAAGGTAAGAAACACACCACGGAACAAATTTGTCAGATTTGATGAGATAACTCAGATATTTACTTGCAGGGAAACAGCAGAGTACTGAGAAGGATAAATTAGTTATTTAATTGCAATTTCTTTATGTATAAAATAATGCAAATGTATTATATTAAACAAAGGGTAGTTCTTCTCTTTCTTTAAATTTTTATGTCCATTACTCTGTTCCTAAATACAGTCTAAAAAGTTACTTGTAGAATGTAAATCTCATTCATTCTATTATTAGGGGCTAAAAGGTATCCAAGCAATTAGGTCAATGTGTTCATACGTGCTAAAACAAGTTAATCTTTTGAAAGTGAAGCTATTTCTTATCCCATGGCCAAACATTCTCTTTTCTGACTCAAAAATTAGAAGAATCATTCTGAAAAAGATACCTAAATAGAAATTTTTTAAATGATAAAATGGGACAAGGTGCTCTGTCATAAATAAAAGGCATCATATGTTGCTGTCATCTGGCTTTCCTGATTGTCTGTTTTTAGCCTTTGTTGCATTAATTTATTACCAGTATATATTTTTTCTAATTCCATTGTGGAGCTGTGCCTTTTTATTTATAGTGAAGACTGTTCTCTTAATTACATTGTTAAAAATAACTTTATGAATGGACAGGAGCACAGAGTATAACACAGTGCAGTCTGAGTTAGGGTCATCAGCAGATTATCTCTAGATCATCAGGATTACACGATTATCCCTGTGAAATGTAGGTGTGTTACAAATTAAAAATTAATCTGATTTTTACAAAAACCATTATGAAGTCAAGATAACAAATGTTGGCCTACATATATTTAAGTCATTACGTACTTTAGGGTTGATTTGATCAATAATACAATGAAGCACAAAAAGAAAGCTCAAATTTTTAAAAGGTCTTGCACTGACAATACTGAATAGTCTTGGTATAGGGGTTTTGCTGTTATTAACCTTTCCTTTCCCAAGTGAATTTCAAGTATGTCTTTATAGTGACCATTTTCTCTCCTGAAATATTCTTCCAACACTTTAAACAAAGCCAGCTTCATTTTTTATTGGCAAGTTGGAGATTTGATTCTCCTTGGAATATAGAGCAGCAAAAGGCTCCAGCATTTCCCCAGCTATGTGAAATTCAGTGTAATGGATCAAAACCATTGGAGTTCTTGTGAACAAAAATGCCCCATCCATAAGATCTCATGCTCTGGCTAGATGAAGCAAGTCCATTTCAAGGGATTCTCCAAGAAGTCTGGCTCATAAAAAAATTCTATTCTGCAGCAGCTGAGTGCAAAATTCACTGATTTCTCTTCTTGGGAGAAAATTACTTGATGAAATTGTGGTGAAGACAGAGTTCTTCACTGTGCACATTTATACACACAGCCACAAACTCTTTCTGCACCTATCATGTAACAGGAATTAACTTTTTAATGAGGGACTGGAAAATAAATCTAAACAACTTCAAAATTACAATTTCCTTGCATTCTTCATTAGGAAAACAATCCATCTTACAATAGTATTGCTAACATAGTTTCTTTAAATAGGATATGTACTGGAAAATGGAAGCACAGAGATGTTTAATGCTGCTCTGACTGTGCAGAATGGGACTTCAGCCAACAAAATGAATTACATTAAAATACTGACTTAGATATGAAGGTCAAATTTAGCTCAGTCAGATTTACAATGAAACAAATGTGAAATCAATGGAACCACTCAGAAGAGACAGTTGAATGACATGAAAATATATGAAAATAATATCTTTCTGTTCTTAATAATTAAATACTCCATGTGAAGGGAATTATATTTCTCCTGCCCAAATAATTGGGCCCAAAATCTGTGGATTAGCAAGGTTAATAGACAAACAGATAAATGGAGCATAATGGAGTCAACTTGAAAGCTCTTCTGGACATGCTTAAAAACTACTTGCTATTTGTAACTTATCTATGTGGGATTTATTCATTATTTCACTATTTTTAATGCAATCTAATTCCTATTTGCATATCTACCACTGAAGATTTTTTTCTATTATTTGCTTTAATTTGCATGCTACCTGTGTTTTTACCAAAATAATTTTGACATCTCAGATATCATCTTTAGGAAGTACTCTGTCTGAGACAACAGCTGTCAGAGCAACCTCAGAAGTCCTGGGAGAGACTGAGGGGGTCACATGTCATTGAGGATTTGCTCCTGTAATAGCCTGTTAACAGTGGTCATGAAATTCTGAATTATTTGTCCATTATGACCAGGCCTGAAAATTTAAAGTTTTTGTCTCATGGCCTTTCAAAAATCAGGCTGCAATCTTCTAGCTGTTTAAGCTAGAAAATGTTATGTGGACTTTGATAGATCAAGAGCCTTCAATCTGCAGTGTATACTACCAGCTATTAGATAGTACTATGGAATTTGAGAATGCCAGCACATAATGGATATATATATGCAGAATCTTCCATGCTTGCTTCCATGCATAAAAGGCTTAATGGCCTGGACTTCACTGCCATATATTCATATTTGAGCTTTTACAGGGAGAAAGGCAGTCATATATTTCACTATTGCGATATATTATTAACTGTAAAGAGAACATCATTGCTATATAAAAATTTCTATCATCTCTTACTTTGTTGTTTTCATTATTAGAACTTTTATTAAAAGGAAAAGTATTGGCAGACTACCACAGTGATATTTTAATTGCTACTCTGGATAGGATTACTGATACCATTTCATGGCACCAGCATACATATCTACAGGATTTATTACTCAGCTCATGTCCACTGTTTTATGGATTTCATCCAAGAGATGTTTGAATACCAAGTTCTTGAAATGTCTCCCTTGTGGTGATTCAACTGCACTGAGCTGCATCAGCAAATAGCAGTGACATGAAAGCAGCAACTGTTACATTCCACCATAGTTTGATTTAGAGCAGAATTTTTTTAGATGTGTTCCACTGTAACCCTTTTCTATCCATTAGTTAATGCAAGTCAAGATATCAGTTCAATGGCTTTAAAAAGATTCTGGTATTCCTCTGAAATTTCGTCTTGCATATATGAAAAAATAGCATAGGTATGATTCATCATGTGAAGAATACTCCAAATGCACTATATTTTTTTCAAGTCATGCTTAAGTACTTAAATAAAAAATGGTTTAAGAAATCTTAATTATCAGAATATTTTTAAAGGTACTTAAAAATACGTAAAATCTAGAATGTGAGGCAGAGAATCTCTATGCAACTAGCTTTTTTGTTTACATATTCTGTTTCAATTATGAACTGACGATATCAAATAACATTCAGTAAGTCTGCTGTATGCATAAAAGTACTTGTGAGTGAAAATTTAGTGATGGAATAATTGACACATCATTAAATATTTGGCTCTAAGCTTTACACTGGTAGGTCAACATGCAGTGAATATAAAGCAGGTTAAAGGAGGAGTTCAGTATATTGCTAGTTCACTAATCAGCCACTGGCCTCTTACCAGAAACAGCACATAAATCTCATTAAACTGCTCTTTATCTAAGTGGGGGAAGTATGTACATCAGCTGCCTTTGTTGAAGGACAAATGGCATACAAGTGCTAATATTTTACTGCTCTCAATGGTAGACTCAAAGAACAAAAATATAAGCACAAATAGCAGCTGCCAGGTGTCATATTGGAATTTTTAAATAATGGAAAACACTGGAACAAGGAAAGACAGTGGCTGAAACCAGACATGACTAATATGAATGAAGCGTTCTCAGTTTTGTGCTTATAAAGTGCAAGTCTCAGATCTGATAGATTAAAGTCAATTTTACCATGGCACAAGTTTCCACAGCACTGTATGAACTTCAACACTAAATTCTGCATGTCAATAGTAATTAATTTATGGATCTTGTTCTTGGAAATTATTAGCTCTGCTGAGCTACAAAACTGAAACACTAGAGGTGGGGTATTACTTGGAAACTCTCTCTAATTATGTACTAAAGGTTAAAGAGTAAAGTAAATCCTGTTTATGGCTGTCTTTTGAAAAATTACTATAATTACATTGTCCCTGAGAAAAGTACAGGAATAACAAAAAGAATATCTTAAATGCTGGAGGGGGGGGGGGGGGGGGGGGCGGGGAAGGGAAGTTAATATTCTACAAGCAAGCCTCTCATAAAAAAAACCAAACAGTACAAGAATGTGATTTCTTATGTAAAGGCATTGATGCAAGGAAGGCTATTGATACCCTGGGTTGTATTAGAAGTATTATCAGAGAAAGGATTGAAAATGATGAGAGGAGATGAGAATGCTCAAGGGTAATGTCATCAGTGTATATAAATACATGAAGGAAGGGAAGAGGTGTCCAGGTTCTTTCCAGTGGTGCCCAGTAACAGGACCAGAAAAGATTCCTCATGAATGTAAGGAACAACTCTCTTTACTATGAGAATGACTGAGCAGTGGCCCAGGTTGCCCAGAGAAGTAGTGGAATCTCCATCCTTGGAGACTGTCAAAAGCCATCTGGACAAGGTCCCAGGGAACCAGCTCTATATGACCCTGCTTAAGCACAGAGATTGTACCAGATGACTTCCAGAACTGCCTTCTAACATCAACTATTCTACCTATTAAATACATTAGAATTTGAAAAATATCTCAAAAGAAAGCCATTTCTGTATTTTATAAGGAATCATATGCTATTATGTATTTAGAAATGAAATTTTTCTCACCTAGAATTGCCATAGCCATGTGCTTCTTCTCTTGACAGCAAATTATTTACTTCATCAGTTCTAAAATTAAGCATATCAAAGGAATGAATGAAACATATTAAATTGACTTATTGTACCTAAACACATTTTCTGGTTTATAAGATTTTCTTTTCTTATTGATATGTTGAGGGAGTTTTTTATTATTTTTCAGAAACTATGCAGTACAAACATGGGAAATCAGTCTTGAAAAATTACATTCATGTAGAGAATACTAAGCATAGGTTTTAAAGAAAGAAAAACAAGCCCTTCTCCAACTGGGCAGTAATATAAATCTTATGAGAAGAAACTTCAGTAACTATTTCATTTTTAATTGCAATTTAATTTAATTTTGATGACTATAAATTCAATTTAAAGATGACAGGAGGAAAGGATGCTCACCTCCATGTGCAGAGAAACAAACAGGTTCACTAGAAGATAGTATTTCCTATGGAGTAAGCACACTGCCTGTTAAGCTCTTCAGCAAGCTGATGTGTATAGAAATTATTTCCATCTTGAAACCACTGACAATTCATGTGGTCATAGTAATTGATCACAGACCTATAGGGAAGAGACAATGTAAGCCAGCAAAAATAAAGATATGGCATTAAAAATTTAATGTTAAATTGTGCAAAAAAAGGGAAAAAAGGCCACATGAAAATTAGAGAGGTGACAGAAGTCAGTCAAAGTCTGTAGGGAAAGAGTTTGTAGTAATGTCAGGAGCCTGACAGAGTTCTAGGTCTGCAAAATTATTACAAGCTCCCCTTATAACAAGAGGATCTACATATAAACTAAATTCACAATCTGAATATGGCAAGGGATGAGACATGAAAGAGGATCTCAAGACATCTAAAGAATCTTCTTAAAGAACAAAGAACTGCTTGGGACTAAAAACTACCACGTTAGTAACTTGGAGAAGAAAAATATGTTTTCACAGCATTGAAAGATTTCAAACTAGAAATGTTAATGGCCAAAATTTTTATGCTTATATTGATTTTTAACAGAAACAAAAATTCCAGTATTCTAAAATTTTTCCCACTGTGGCAACAAACAAATTAGAAAATAAATTATTTTTATTATTATTATAAAATTATTATAAAAATAAATTATTTTTATTATTATTAAATAATTAGAAAATTAGAAAATAGCACTGGATGAAGGTCATGGGAGCCTTTTACTGTAGGCCAGTGAAAGAATGAAATAAAATTAAATAAATGAAATTAAATGAAATTAATAAAATTAAATTAAATTAAATTAAATTAAAGCCACAGACATTGCAGAAGAATAGGTTAAGTGTATAGATTTTCTCATTTGTAAATGAAAACATTGTCTAATAACAGTGCTATGAAATTGAAAGATACAGACAGCTGATTTTAATCCCTGATGGGGCACATTCCTTTCCTCAGCTCCCACATCTCCAAGGGAAGTGTGCCTGATGCAGAATGAAATACCACCCTGAGGGCATTTGTGTGTCTTCCTGGAAGTATCCTTTCCAAAGTCCAGGCTCTCAGAGGCATTGAAAAGGGATGTGGGATAGGACCACACATGCCATGTCCTCCTCACTCCTTTACCTTTGGGATGGAAGTGAAAACCAGCCATATTAAATGTCCAAATATATGCAAAGGGAATGATAGGCTATCATGTAACCTCCACTCTTCCTTTTATATATACAATACGATCTGGCACAATTTGCTTACAAACAGTGAAATTATCTTTGCTTTCCAATTTCTATAGTGAGTTCAAGGGAGATTGTGCAATAAATGTCCTCAGTAACCTCTGAAATTGTTCTGGACAGCAGTCAGAATGACTCTGGAGATCATGATGAAATAAATATATGTCAAATCAAAAACTCTGTTGCTATTCAACCAAACTTAATGTCTCATATATTGCAAATTAACTTAGCTCAGTTAACATCTGTTAAGAATTATGATATTTTATAAAAGGATATTTTGCAAAGGAAAGGTCAGTAAATATATTTCCAAATTTGTTTCATTTCCATTCTTGTTGATAGCTTTTACTGGAATGCTTTCCAGGGATGCTTGTCCTTTGACAAAGTTCCAATATTCAAGTAAACTTAAGTCAAATTACTCATTCTTTCTTTTGGGTTCTTAGGGAGAGGGAAAAAAATTTTCTCTCATGCCTAACATGTTCATAATCCATCTTCTTTTTTTTTTGAATCAGATTTTAATTCCATGTTTGAACAGTCATTTTTACTGGGAAGAAGAGAGAGTGATGCTTTTCAATTACAGTGATTCTGTCTTGCTAAAGAGATGCAATTAGACTTATCAGAGGTGGTTGTCACAGCAGTACTGTGATAACGCAGAATTCTTTTGGAATTATTTTTCTGACTTAAACATAAGAATTTTATTAAATACTTGACCTCATGATTATATCTAGGTGCCTATTGCCATGTTTAAAAACTTGATGCCCTGGAGAAATTAAATTCTTTGGCCTTTTGATCTACACTGGGCATTGAGTGAAATCCTAGTATCACATAAAATATGGGAATGCTGCCAATGCCTTTGACGAAGTCAGAATTATTTAGGGACTATGTCATAGTTTTTATTTACTATACAACTGTCCTGACTATCTAGACATAACTGTGACTTGAATGCTGTAATATATTTTAAATTGCAATTGTGAAACACATATAATGTCTTCTTTATATTTGTAAGCATAACAAAAAACCCCAACACTTTAAACAGAAGAAAAAAGCAACCTAAATTTGTTTATAATACTGAGACATTTGATAATAGTTCTTATACTTCTTGAAAGTTACATTTGTCATGTCATCATTTTAGCTTTTAGTGCTAATTTATTTGCAAACATGACATGCTGGAATGCAAACAATTGATTTCTCTATTTTTATGTCATCATGGCTACATACTTGGGATCATGTATCCTAATGGTTCAATAATTGTATTTATTCTTAATGCCGCATAATATGTACAAGGACAGATAAATTACAGCTGTGTGAAACCTGGCACAAATCTAGCTGACCTGTCTACAGATAGAATTTTATGGTTTGGATTTTTTTCATTCATTAAATAAAGATTCGTTAAGTGGAGTTCTGAGAAAGAAATAAAATTATAATATTACTTGAGAAAAATACTTCAAGTATGTATTTTTATCAGAACATCTAGGAGCACATACAGGTGTGTACTTGGGTATCTCTTGTATCCAGAACCTTGAAAATACCTTTGATAATTTTTTGAGTGTTTGGTGTTCACACTAGATGCCAAAGATGGTGCACTGCGTGTGGGACTTCCAGTTATCACACAGACCAATAACCTCTGCAATTTCTAGGCCACTCTTTCCCCAAATCTTTTTAGCCAAAACACTCTCTTCAAAAAAATAAATGGTATTCCAGAGCACTCATTCAGCATCACATTCCTGTCACCACCTCTGCTTTTCCCTGTCAGCTGCGCTGCTGGTGCTAGGAGAACTCTCACCCAGCCAGGCTGAGCAGGCAGGCAGACAGGGTCCTGCATCAGCACTGCAGACAGGTCTGCCCTGCCTCCCTAGCACACCTGTCCGAGCAGCACAATGCAGCACCACCCAGGCTGTTCCTTCAGGACAAAATAGCTTCACCAAGTATACTCCATACTTCATCGTTTGGAAAATGATGCTTTCATAGAATCACACAATCATGGAATTTTTTTGATTGGAAGGGACCTTTAAAAGTCATCCTTTCCAACCCTACTGCAATGAGCAGGGGCACCTTCAATTAAACTTAAGTGAGGCATAATATTTTTTGGTTCCTGTAATGTTACCACAGCCATTATCTCAAATAATTATAGAAATGGGCATTAAAATAAGCAACCTCTCAAAATCTCATGGAAGATCACCATTTCCTATACAGTTTTCCATTAAACTGACACACAATTGAAAAAATCAGTAATTTAAATATTTCGGGATTTGTAGTTGTCATGCATCATAATTCTGAATGTAACACTTAAATCATCACAGGCAAGTAACCGAAAACATGAGAAAATCCTACCCTAAACTTGACCCAAACAAACAAATAAAACCTCTGAAAATCAATAGTCTTGTTGAAGTCTGTTAAATTAAGCTCCTTATAAGCTTAGG
Organism: Lonchura striata; assembly: GCF_050655825.1. Lineage (NCBI taxonomy): Eukaryota > Metazoa > Chordata > Aves > Passeriformes > Estrildidae > Lonchura > Lonchura striata. The sequence goes on from NC_140740.1 coordinate 72,560,560, forward strand.
TTCTAACAGTTCATTAAAATGGTAACAAAGGAGTAACAAATTAAGTTATAGAACTCTTTATCACAAGAAAGAACTAGCTAAAATAAAAGGAAAATTAGAGACTTGGCAATACTTCTCTTCCCTTTCTCTGAGTCTTTGTTATTCCCAGCTTCACTGCTCACAAATCATAGACACCTACCCGACATCTTCACTAATTAACTCTAGTTATTTCCTATAATTTTTTTTTCATTTTGCTCAAATTAGCCAATCTCTAACCTCTCATAATATTTTCTTTCAATCTCCAGCACAACTATCTTGGAGATGACTCAAATCTCGACTTTCACCATTGGTTCACACTGGCACTCCTCCTGAAAAGAGGAAAAGGTGCTTTCAGCACTCTTACTGCTGTTACCTCCTTTCCCTGTAAAGACAAAAGCAAGAGGACTATGCCTATGTTTGTACACCACTCTGAAAATGTCATCCCCACAAAACAAATCTTTGATTGATAAGCACTTGCATCTTTTTTGCTGGTTCTACTACTCTACACTCATGGCAAAGGAGGTGGAAAATAATGCAGTCATTTTGACAACAGATTACATTCTTAATGCAGCTCATTCAGTTCCTTCAAATATCTCCAAAGATTCTTCTCAGAATTCCTGCTGTTTCCAGACAGACAAATGAACTTTATGAAACATGAATCAAAGGTTTCAGTGTTCCATTGAAAAAACTTCAGTGGCCAACCAAGAACAACATGACGATTTCAGAAAATGTTCATAAAGAATTTTCTGTTAAAAAGATACCTAGTCAGATGATAACAGCTCTTTTATGTCTGCAACTGCTAATGACCTTGATTTACGTGTTGATGGCCTGCTTCACAAATTTTTCCCATTCATTTACTTACCATTCATGCCAGCTTTCAACCCTTCTGACCTTCAGCCAGCCCAATGAAACTATATGCTTAAAGCATATATTTAATTTGTTTTGAGGTTTAAACACATTATAATCAATACAATTTGACATTTATTCCAGAACATTTATATTTTAAATTCTACTTAATGTACTTGGCATGTTATGACTAATCTCAGAGAAATGGCTGGTATAGATTGCTTCAGGCAATAACAGCTTTAGTTGCTACAGCTAAATTTATGTTCAATTGTAAAGGAAAACCTTTAGGAAAGCAGCTTATTCCTTTGTAGTGATACAAAATAGAAACAAAGTTGAAAAATATCTCAACAGCTAACACTAAACACCATCTTGCCAGCATGTAAAAAAAACCAATAAACATTTTTAGATAAAAAAGTAGATTAAATGCCTATAAGCAATGACATAAACACAAAAAAATTGATATGTAAATTCCCTTAACAGTGAGTCCCCCTATGCATAGAGGTAGTTAATGAACTTCACTAAAAGGAAATTCTCTTTGAATAGGCAAAATAGCAGCAATACTTTCAGCAGTGATATGTCCAGATCCTTGCAAATAGGAAATAATTAATTTTGTAACTGCACATCCTGAAAATCTACTCAAAATTTTGTCTATAACATTAATTTATAATGCCTATGAAATCAATTAAGTAATTTATCTTATTTCTATCTGACCTGTGAAACTGGTTAATCCTGTGTTTCTCACATTTAGTGACAAGGTCTTGGCCAACATTATCATCTTACTTTGTCTTCATATATAATGCTTCCTAAATATGTAAACTGCATATTGTTGAACAAATCCTGCTTTTTTTTATGATAGGAATTAACTGTACATGAATATATATTTTTAATTTAGTAAAATCTGCCTGCCTTCCTTCCTTCCTTCCTTCCTTCCTTCCTTCCTTCCTTCCTTCCTTCCTGCCTGCCTGCCTCCTTGCCTGCCTACAGTTGTTCCCTACAGTTCTTTGTCTCTACAGTCTAGCAGCCATAAACCAGAGGTGCAACACCAGGTAGCACTTCTTAATTTTGCTCTCAGAAAGGGCCTTTGTAAAGTGCCCACAGAGCTTCAGCTGTAGCACAATCACTGGGTACTTTGAGAAAAGTGTCAGAAACTAAAGGGCAAAAAGTGTACAGCAGCTGGAGACTGATTGAAAAAAAAAAAATTCATACTCTTTTCAAATTATTTCTGAGATAGAGTATGAGGCTTCCAGAAGAAATAGTTCTATTATCAGACCTAGCAAGGTGGAAACTATCACAATACAGGGAAGAATATTAAAAAATGCTTTTTCTTCATATTTTTTGATGATTCACACATTTTACTACATTATATGCCCAGCCTTCACCTGTAAATATATTCTGTAATTATAGTACTACAGTACCTTAATTGGACATCAGAGTCCACAAGCATACATAACTGGGCAAGATAACTACGAAAGACCAGAACAAATGCTGGATTTATTTTCCCATCTAAGTAGAGGTAAACATGCAGGTAAAACTCCTGTCAAATGGCCAATTTAAGAAACCACCAAAAAACTTGGTGGATACTTTGTCAATTTCCACGTTACAGATCTTCCTTGTGACACCGAATTCAAACATAGTGTCCAAAGCCACATTCTTGTCCACCTCTGACCTGAATAAGGCTGACAATCCTGCTCTCCTAACTTCATGCATGTTAAAAGATAAAAACACATCCTCTTGGCTTTGATGATCAACAAAACAATGATATTAGCATCAAAACATGGTTCATGACTATGTAAATTGTATCTCGTTGATATGTATTCGGCAGTAATACCTCTTCCACCTGCTGCTTTCAAAACTGCAAACTCATGCAAATACCAAAACACCTTCACATTAATTTCTAGGTTTTATTCAATTCTAACTTTACACTTACTTATAAATGGAAGACAAAATTGGAAAAATTACAAGACATATTATCAGCATCTGTAAACACCTCAGGTTGTTTCTGATTCCTCCGTACAACAACTCAGAAATTCAGTTATGTCATTCTTTATAAGCTAGAGGGCATATTTTCATGGCAACTGCACAGCTTCCTTTATTACTAAGAAATTATATATCTCCATGCTTTCAGATGATGAATCTCCATGCCTGATCCTGTCAAGAAAAATTGGGTGCTTAAAAACCAACATATAATGACAAATTATAGTAAAAATAACTAAGTATGCTCCCAAAAACAATTTGCAGCCACACAGACTTGCAGTCTAAAATTAAAAAAAAAAAAAATTATATCTGTATAATGCATCATCAGCACAATGTAGAATTAAGAATTAAGCTGGTTCCAAATAAATTTAGGAATTGTTTAGCACAGACCTTTGTCTTTCTCAGTCAAAATTATTATACTCAGAAAACAGATAAATTAGCTCTGGCTTGCTATGTGCTATCGTGACTTAGGCTGCATCTAATAGCCATGTACCTCACTATCCCAAAAGACTTCAGTGTCATGGAGACAATGCTAATTTTGCAATAACCTGTTTCCTTCATGTTTTGTTGATAGAACATAATCAGCAACTGAAATAGCCCACCAGGGAAGAACCTTCTTTTGTATGGAAGATGCCTTTCACAGATTATTTCTTCCAAGTATGCATGGAAAACAAAACTATTTAGACATACCCTGCTGTAATCTGCCATTAGACTAAAATTGATACATAGATTATAATTCTATTTGCCTTGTTTAAGTACAGACCAGTGCATCAGGTCTGAAAGTGCATTTCAATAAAGTCTAGCTAACTGAAAATATGTTGCTTGTTTTTAATATTTTATTTTATTTAAACAAAGAAATGTTCAGAAAGTTGTCAGGAAGTTAGTAATTTATCTTAAATCTGGATGAAGTCAGGCAAAGGTAGATCTTATCTTTCATTCTTCCATTTCTCGATCTCTAGCCAATGGAAGGACACACGGGGCCTGCATAATTTTAATTATGCCACCAAAAAAGCACTTTGACAATTGGAGATTGTAATGTACAATGGCAGTGTGGCTACAATGACTTCTTTGTCCCCTTTAGAGGAATACTTGAGTACTTGACTGTGCTGCTTTTATAGCTTTCTTGTACTGTGAACTGGTTTAAAATAGTTATTTCAGGTACCAGAACATGCACTACAATTTGATTTTTTGTCGTTCTCCTCCCCATACCCAATAAACCACAAGCTCACTTCCACATCTTTGGGCAGACAGCTGAGCCAGAAACAGTATTGCAACTCTGATTTTAAATCATGTATGTGGGCTGGACCAACCAGTATGTTGGTACTTATGAACTGGCAGGATATCAAACAGGCAGAAACTATCCCTTCCTTTGATCAATTCCAACATTTCCTCATAAGCACAGCTTCTCTTCTATACCTCCCTCCTGTTTATCTCAAGACTCAGACTTTGTTATCTTTTGGAGACCCTCATGTGTCTGTTAGATTTGACTACAGCTGACTAACAGGTTGAAAACTATAAGGAAGAGAATAGCAGAGGATTGGACATCCAGGCAGACCATGATCACAAAGAATATTTTCAGAAGGAAAACAGGCCAGCACTTTGACTGCAACATGCTGACAAAACTGGAGTAAGCTATAGGACATGTGTTCTGTACTCAGGAAGGCTGAACTGGAAGATACAGCCCCACATACCTACTTTCCTGTTAGCTGAGAGATTTTATTATAAGAAAACGAATTTACAGTGATTGTTGCAGGTGTAAGTATTAAGGTATAAAACTATATTACAATCTGCTCAGAACAATACACAGTAAAATATTTCTCAAGGAAAATAACAAGTATTTAATTTGACTGTGGGCAGGAGTTTTAACAGAGGGAAGAAGCCTGTGGAATGCGCACATAATAGATCTTTCTGCACAAGACCTTCCTCCAGTAGTACTGAAGTGTTAGTATTTGCAAGATTACCAGACAGATCCTATGAAAACAAATAAATAGAGGTACCTATTGGAGTAATAGACAATGAATGTATTATGAGTATAAAATTCTGATGTTCAGACCAGTTGTGTTCTCAAGTTTCCTTCTGCAATAATTAGGAAACGTAGTGTGGCGCAGTACTAGAGCTATATTTGAGTGCTGACTTAGACAAGTGGCTGGGAAACCCCATTTATGGAAGACACTGTCAAAAGCTTTTCGTTGTTGTGAAATCATAGTAGTATGTGGGGTTGTGGAAGGGTTATGTATATGATAAAAAGGCAGACTGAGAGGATTTTCTTTAAATGAGGATTGAGACAAGACCATGGGTTTCCAAGAGCAGAAGAAATGCAATGAAACCATAAGCAAAGTTACTAACATGTTGTGTAGTAAACATAATTTGCACCCTTCCTTGTATGAAATGTGTAATATTGGATACTTGTTAGATTATGCTCGGTTGTATTAGAAGCCCCCCCACCCTTGCAGGCGAGACCCGGTGTATACTGGAAACTGATTTACAAATAAGAGGATGTGACTCGGCCAGGAGATGGGCCATGTCTGGAGAGATATGGGGACACCCAGGTGCTGATCATCGCGTGAATGACCTGAGATGGATATCATGGAAATCCTCGGGCAGATACATGTGAATGCAGAGTTCCTGTAAGCTTCATCAAGGGATTCCACAACTCCGGACACTGAATTGTTCTTCCTCATCACCAAAAAAGAAAATCTCATTAACATATGGACTCTGAATGGAAGAAAAGACTGATTGCTGAAATCTTGGCCTCAGGCGGAATTTGTGCCAGGATGGAGGTGTATGGGCATAGAGGAAAACCTCTGCTGAGGCTGACTTCTCTGTTGCACAGCCAGCACCAAGCTCTGTTCTTTCCTTGTGGCTAGCTAGATGGAATTTGATTGCAAAATAAATATTTTATTTTTCATTTTAATTTGGCTGGACAATTTTTCATTTATAACAAACTGAATTTGTCTCAAGAACATGCTTTTCTAAATGGTCTATAAGTATTAGAAACCAGGTGACAATTATCAGCTTTTACTGTTTAATAAAAGAGTAGCTAGTGCTTACAGTCAAGGAGATAGGTCTGCAGCACAATTAGAGATTGCTACTGTAACTTGTTGGGGTGCCCACAGCCATGAACAAATATGCAGTGTTCTTGCCACAGCTGGACACACATCAAAGAATTATAGAATACAATGATTTGGGTTGGAAGTACTCTCCTCTGGACCTGTTCTAAAAGGTCCATGTCTTTCTGGCATGAGGGCTCCAGAGCTGGGTATAGAAGCCAGAGGGGAAGAAACACCTTCCTCAACCTGCTGGCCTCATGTTTTTTGATGCAGTCCAGTCTGCAATTGTCTTTCTGGGCTGCAAATGCACCTTGCCAGATCATGTCCTGCTTTTCATACACCAGTACCGCCAAGTCCTTTTTCACAGGGCTGCTCTCAATCCATTCACTCACTCCATTGGGAAGACCCTGCGTGTGCACTTGCGCTAACTCCCTAAGACGAAAGCCAGGATGCTGTACTTTCGCTGTCTAGCCCACAGCCTCATTTTTTATTTTTCTGTTCTTTTTGGCACATGTGTCAGACACCTCCCGCAGAGCAGCTGTGGCCGGCGGGCTGTGAGGGGGTGCGGGGAGAGGAGGCCGGCCTGGGGAGCCTGGCGGGGCCCAGGCTGAAGGATTCCTGCGAGGAGCCCGTCGGTGTTGGCGAGAGGCCCGGGGGCCATTTCCCCGCCGCCTCCATCGCGCCCGGCGTTGCCAGGGTGACCGGGGCAGCGGCGCCCCCGCCCCGGCCCCGCCCCGCGGCCGAGCGAGGGGCGGCGGCGGCCGGGCGAGGCTCCCTTTGTTCGGCCATTTCGGGGGCCGCAGCGGCGCCGCGCGGAGCTGCGGAGGGAGAGGTTGGGCCGCTCCCTCGCCACTCCCCTGCCGCCGGGCTCTGGGATGGTGTGGGTACGTGTCGGGCTGCGAGGGGCGGGGTGGGACGGCCCATCCCCGGTAGTCGCCGGCGCTGCCGCGTGGCCCGGCCGATGTCAGGGGCGCCCGCGCTGCTGTTGGGCGGGGAGCCGTGCGTCTCGGCCGTGGGCTGCCTCTTCCGCTCCCACCGGGGGTGGATGGATGTATTGCATGCATGGATGGATGGGGCAGGCAGCGGCTGGAACCTGAGGATCTGGGCAGACCCCCGGGATACCCCCTCCAGCCCCCCTTTCCGCCGGCGCTCCCGGGGTCACGGCTGGCGCTCTCTGCAACATTGTGCCGGAAAGTGAAAGTCGCTGCACGATAGAGGAACGTGGCCCCGTTTCCTACCGTGGTTTCTGGCGTGTGGGGGGTCCCTGTACAGATTTGCCTATCTGTGGGGTTTTAAATTTTTATTCCGAAATATTAGAGAGGCGAGAAATCTCATGATTGTCTAGTACTTTCGTTCGCATAGGAAGGTTGTTAATTCAGGTACTCGGTGGAAATTGACGGTGGAACTTGTGAACGTTCTGTGGGGTGACGGTACAAAGGACAGGAACGCTTTCTGGGGTTGATTAGTCTGCAAGATATTTGTCTCCTTGCTGTGAAGGTTTATAAATCCTCTCGACTTTCTGCTCAGGACCGAGAAACCTTCCTACTACTGTGAGGACTGTTCTGCGATGAATTGAGCTTCTTAACCTGTTCGTTTGTCCTCTTGCATAGTTAAGTAGTCCTTAATGTGGCATTCAAATACATCAAAGGTGTGGTTAAAGCCTTACAACACACATTGAACAAAAAGTTGACTTTTGTTCCTTCTGTAAATGAATAATTGAACAGAAAAAATAGTCATATACCCGAACTCTTAAAAGGAGCCTTTGATAGAATTGGAAATTGAGCCCATAAGTCTTCATTCTACATCTGCTGTGTGAACTGTAGTTATTTTTGAGTGGTGTGTGGGAGGATGGAGGAAAGGTGACTACAGTTGGGAAGAATAGTTTCTGTATGATCAAAATTACTTAAGAATGTATTTTTCAAGATTTAGCTAGCTTATTCTCAAAGGATAAGACAAAAGAATAGTTATGATGGTGCACAAACAGATTACAAAAGCAGTTTATTGACTATGTTAAAGGAGGAAAGCTCAGGTTAGAATGAATATTGACTAAGGACCATGATTACTGTTGGATACAGGTGATTACATATTTCATTGACTAATACAGGTGCAAGCAGAGCTGCTAAATTGACTTATGCCTTGTGACACGGAGGTTAAAACAAAATAATAATGGCTTTATTAATGTAGGTTTTTACTGGATTATCTGACACACTTTTCTGTTCTATTTATTTAGAATCCAGTTTAAGATTGAATGTGAATATTCAATAAAGCTTCAATGTGTGCTTCAGGGATGGGGCCTGAAATCTTTTATAGTCAGGTGATAGGTATGCACAGAACTTTTCAGCAGACTGGCAGAACTGTGGTAGAGTATATCCTATTCATACTTCAGGCACACCAAGATGCTATGGCCACATAGGAGCGTGGAGGGATGGCGAAATACAATTCTCCTCCATCAAAGCTGGTGTTCAGAATCTTTCCAGTTAAAGATTGGGGCTGAAATAGAGACTGATATTTTATCTTTTAAATGTCTTAATAATAAAGATCTTCTGTCATGGACCCAATGTTGTCAGTGTCATAAAAAAGGTTTTTGTCATAAAAAAATTTACAGCAGTTTTGTGAACTTGATATGCACTGGTCAGTGCATTATTATCAAGTTGTGCCAGGATTTTTTTGTGAGGATTTTTTTTTGTTTTGTGTTTGAAAGGCTAGGACTGCTTTTCCATTACTTTCATGCCTTAATATGTTGTGATCAGTTTTAATCACAGAAATTAATTTTACCCATTAATTTGGTTCCAAATTCTATAAGCATTTAAGTACATGTAACAGTAGTATGTTTCAATCACTGAATCCACTGCTTTCCACTCACTATTTTACAGTATTGATTTGTATAACTGACATAGCTTTTCTACATACATTGATAGACTTTAGATATATACTATACAATGTTTTTATTGCATGTATTGTACATAATAAATAATAATATATTCATATAGAGAAAGATTCTAATATAGCTATATTATACAAATCATGTTGAAATTATTTTTAATTTCTCATTGAAAGAGATATAGTTGGGTAGATCCGCTGTTTATGTATGTGACCTGTCATGTACATGATAAAACACTATACATATTTATGCATGTATACATGGATGCCTTGGAATATGGCTTTTTCTAGTAACAATATTAAATAAACCTCCAAATGTCACTTTTAGCCTTTAGGGGGTTTTCTTTTCCAAACCAGTCTCTAGAGTGAAATTTAAACAATTTTAAAACAATTGTTTGTTAATTTTCCATGTACTGAATGCATTTGAAATTTTGAGTTTGTGTATATGTCTTCATCTAGTGTGTATGTCCTTGTCTATGTGAGCAAAAGCATAGGCATAAAATAAAATTTGTGTTTAAAGAATTTTTTTGCTTTTTAAACCTTGACTCAGAGTCATACTCTAAATTATTCTCCCATTAAGTAATTTAATTTTGTAGAGGACTTTCTACAAGTCATTGTGAGATACTCTTAAACACTAAAAATGTGCTGCTTATGGTGAACCTTCCACTAATTGCATTAGTTTAAATGTGAGGTCAGTGTTATATATGAAAGAAGAAAAGATAAGAGGTAGGTATATGATCATCATCAGTCACTTCTGGCATCCAGGGCTTTTCCAACCATGTCAAACCAGACCCTCATCTATGGCTCTTCTCCCACCTTCCCTACTGCATGTTCCTATCATTTAAGCTAGGATTGCAGTCCAATGCTCACATTTAATCTTTTCTCTCTGCTCTTGCACCCATAAAAGTTTATTTTTTATTTCAGACTTCAGTCACATAATTTTTCCTCCACATACCCATATAATCAACCTTCACTTTCAGGAATAAAAAGTAGAACCTTGGCTTCTCCTGCCTTCATGTACCTCCTTAATCCTGTTCTTCCTATTTTACTATGACTTGGTCCTCTTCTTCTATCCCGAACCAGAAGCACATTCTGCGGGGGGGCAGCAGAGCTATTCATTATGTTGAATGTGAATGGTGGCTGCAGTAGTTCCTAACTGTTCCCACAGGTTTTATGGAGGCCTGTATAGGAGCAGTGAGACCCAGAATCTGTGGCTCAGTTAAGTTTTGAATGTAGCATGGAAACAGGCATAAGTGGCGTTTGTGCTACACTTTGGCCACCTTTTTTATAGACAAGGAAGAAAAATCAGTAGCAGACAAGCATGGAAATGCAAGAGTAATTTTTTTTCATCAGAGACTAAAAAGCACACATTTCTTCTTCTACTAGATAAGCTAAATCAGTGCAAAAATCCAAACAGATGTTTCAGTCTGTTTTACATCAGTTTTGCTTGAGTCAATCAGAAAAAAAGCCAACCTTAAATTAAAATAAATTATTCTTTCTTGTGCAGACAGGCCCCAAGCCCCGTCTTTGGAAATCAGAAGTGACTACAGTCCATTAAGTGTAATGCAAATAGATTAATTTTGTGTAGGAGGCTTCAGTTGTTGAATCTGGCCCATGAAAAGTAAAAACCAACCAAGATGACCTTTGAATGGGAGATTTTGAACAAATGGGAATCACATTAACAAGAACACAAGACTCGTGTAATTGCATTCTTTGCTTGTATGTGAGAAAACAGATTCCACATTGGTGTCTGGCGCAGAGATGCTTTTGGAGCCCCTAGAAAAAGGAATGGAAGTAGGTCAATTGATGAGGGGAAATGGTTGGTTTAAAAAAACTTAATGTTCATTATTCTCTGTAACAGAGAGAGCATGTATGCCCTAAGTACAAATATATTTCAGATATCTTCCTATCTCAATATTTTTTAACCTTCCATAAGTAAGAATTTATTTGGTCATTTGATTACATTGACAAATTACTTCAGACACACTCCTTCCAAAACCTTCCATGTATCTGTAGAAGACGTTGTATAGTCTCCTTCTGTTTCTCCACTAAAAACACTATAACTTCACATTTATCTGCTTCTGGAGAATCCCTATTTCCCCAGGAGCTAACTGTTGGTTTTCTAAGACAATGAATACTTGAAATACGTTTTTCAATCTGTGATGATAGTATGCTTTCCAATTTAGTATGGAATCCTGTGTTGAGCATTGTCCATTCCAGTGGTTCTCTTTATTTCTTTGTGATTACAGAGAATCAAAATAGCAAACAAAAATCAAATACAGCACAATTGGCAGTATTCAAGCGTCCCTCATTTGCATTGTGCATTTCAAGGTATGCTGTGCTTTGGTTGCTACTTCCAGTTGTAGTCTTTTCATACGTGGTGTGGAAAAGATGATGCTGATAAGGGAATTCTAGGTTAGGTTTGCATATAAACATTAATTAGTTCAACTGTCAGGTGGATTGCTTTGTTGTTTTTATTTTTACTTTCAGTAATTGTACAATGTTTTAAAGATTAAATATTTATTTTTAGATATGAGAAAATTAACTATATTTAGACTATATGAATCTGCATTTTAAAATATTTTAAATAATTTTAATACTTAATAATAGAATTTTTGTATCAGCACATGAGATTGAGAATCACCAGATATTGAGGATACTTGTCCTTACCTTGTTTCTTTTGTTCTGCATAACATAGCTAATGGGTCATAGTGAGGCTTTGTTAACTTTAGCTCCATTGGGCATTGCGGTGAGATTCTCTCTCCTTTTGTTTTTCTTTTTTTTTTAAGGCTAAATGAGATAGCAGAGGCTGCCTTTTGACAATCTCTTTGTAGGTCTTGCTTTAGGTAATAATGCCAATTATTTGGACAATTTCTTAACTGCAGTTATTTCTTGGACCTTAGGAGAAAGCGTATACCCCTGGAAACAAATAACTATCCTGAATAGTATGAGGCCATACAAGTTGGACCTAAACTATGGTGGAAATTTTAAATGATGGCCTGTGAATTATTCATAATCTGATTTGTTATTTTTGCAAATAAAATGTGATATTTCTATATATTTGGTTCTAAGATTTTACAGGTAGGAAGAATAAGAATAGAAAATAGTATTTACATTTTTCTTCACATTTTCTTCTTGCTCTTGTTTTATTAGAGATAATAGCAAAAATCCTAAGTCTTAGAATTAAGTGTGATAAAGTGATAAATAAGGTGAGACATTAAAAATTAATTTGAGAATTTGATATCTCTGATAAAATATTACATGTCAGAAGGAATTCTAGAAAAGGTGCTGTAGTACATGGTTCTGAGCTCTGCAACATCTCTTCTAGTGTCTTCTGTGGAGCTTACAAAGAGTCACCTCAAGTTCAGTGTGGTTAGATATACTGTAATATTTTCATTGCAATTTAATCCTTGGGTCCTTCAGAAGATGATACGAATGTAAGATATAAATTCATTACTCCATTGCAGCAGTAGTATGTAGATTAATTACTTCAGCCCTGTTACAGGTAGGTCTGAAAGAAGGCAAACAAATTTTTATCTTAGTGAAGTTCAGCTGTCCTGTTCTCATTTTCAGTAAGTGTTAAATAGAGAAAACTATTTATTATACAAACATCCTTTAAGATTATGCTAATTTAGTTGTTGATGTGTTTGAAATCTCTGATTTCTTCAGTTAGACTTTTATGTTTGATCTTGAAATTCTGAAAAAATATTAAAATCAGTATTGGTTTTACCCATGCTGAACAGCTTTAACACTCTCAGTGTTAAATCATCAGGCAAGACCAAGTTTTATAGAAGTGTTTTCATTTGTATATATCACACCATGTATGTAAGACATTCAGTACATTGTCAAACAATTAGTTTTGTTATTGAATTTGAAAGAAGTTAAAAAACTTGGCTGCCATATTATGCAGAAAATAGCTTTTTTTCAATTTAATATATAATTTTATATTTAGTTTTTACTTATAGTAGTGCCCAGAAGCCCTACATATGAGGCTCTAACATGTCAAGTGTGTAACAAACCAGCTTTTTGTTTACAAAGGAAATACAAAACAGAATATAAATGTTCTCCAGTAGGCAAATACAAGGAGAATAAGAAGTATGGGAGAAACTTAAGACTTCTGTGAATATTTCACCTAAGGAGAATTTCCATACAAAATGTGAGAAAGGGCAGAAGGTATCTTGGAACACTTCTTGTATTAAACATTTTCAAGGGTATCATATGAGAAAACATGGTGCAGGTCAATAAATTGAACCTCAAGGTGAAGATCATAAGATTGCTAGCAGGAAAAAAAAGCCCATGTTCCGCATTATGATAATGTATAAGAAGTGTTATATAGGGGGGAGATGTTAATTTATTCTCTTGGCTATAGACAGTTTGGCCTGTGACTGTACTTTAAACTCTTCATAGGTTTATGTTTCATGTACTGATTGCATTATTTTTTTAAGACAAAGATGATATGTAGAATGCCAGCAAGTTTATTTAGTGGACTTGGTTAAGTGATTTGCAACTGTTTTTTATTAAAAATGTATTAAAGTGGCCTTCAATTTATTACACAACCTGTGCATTAAGGCAGATTTATTTTAAATTTAGTTTCTCCACTAAATAAATTTATTTTATCTTTGGGCAAGAGAAGAAGGAAACCAAACCTTCAAAAGCCTTGAACTTTTTGTTTTGTATTGGTTGTCTTGTTTGTAGCATTTTAAGGGAATCAATTTACATATATGTCATTTAGACTAAAGAACTGATCACAGCAACTAGTCTCTGATTCAAATACATTTTAATATCCTCCACAAACCAACATAAAAGTATTTAAATTACTAAAATATAAAAAAATATAACTTAAGTAAGAATTACAATTAAATTTGTAATCTACTTACATTTTTATATGTTCAGATTCTTTAAGCCTATATTGTTTTTCTAACCAGAATGCATAATGTACTTCTAATTTAATTTTTGGTTTCTAATGTTTCTTCTTTCATTAAATGCTTCATTTTAACCAGAAAGGTAAAAGAATTGCTAAGGAGACTGGTAGCAAGTTGATTAAGGCTGCATTAAACTGCCCAAGGAATTTTATGGGATCATTCATCTGCACAGTAACAATCTCTATCTGTGGAGAAACAGCTATGTAACCACTTCAGCACAGGAGCTTTAGGTAAGGTGAATTGCTTGCTTTCAGACTTGCTTGCAATTTCCTTTACACTGGTTCAACATTGCTTCAAAACTGATCTCACAGCTACAGTTGTGAGAATACTTTAAAAAAAAAAGGCTAGAAATGAGAGAATACAGTAAGAATCAAACTGTTATACTTTTGTTTTTAAATTGCTTCCTGTATTTGTGCCTTTTTTTTACTAGACAGTGTAAGTCCAGTCTACAGTCTACCTGTAATTAGTCAGTGATCTCTTAACACTCAGTGCTGGAAAGGGCCATGAAGATGTGTGTAGAGGAACTCCTAAGGTTTTCATCTGTGATGTCTGTTGGCTTCAAACTATAGCAACTTGAGAATCTTGTTTACTTGGAAGTCTGAGAGCTCTCTAAAGCCTTACCTGCAGATGTCATATCCAAGAGCATTTAGAACACGACTGAATATGCTTAAACTGAAAAGTTGAACTATTTTTCCTGGCTATTTCTATTAGATATTCACCGTGCATCTATTAATTGAAATAGTCTTCACTCCTAAGACTATGTTGCTTTCCTTGCCATAATATCCAGTCAATTTTATTGCTTTGGTCAGATGATAACTGGAAATTTTCTTTAGAAAATTTTAATATTGTTTTAATTTGTATCAATAATCTGTCTTTAATAAGACAGACATTTCTCTGGTTTTTGTAGTTGTCTCACAAAATTTCTGCCAAGTTAATCTTGAAGCACTTGGATTGTAACTATTTGTTGTATTAAACAATCATACTTTCAACTCCTATAATTTCTTACCATCTGAAAATACTGATATTCAGAGAAGGCAAAAACATTGGTTTTGATGTGTCTGCAAATTCCACTGTGTATATAGATGCAGGCACATTTTGGGGTACTTCTGCCTTTATCCATCATTGTTTTTTACTCCCTTGTTCATCTGAGGCTTGAAAAGGAATGTGCAGTCATTCTTTAGCATTCTCATTAAGATCAATAAGTCCTATTTCCTTATTTGTGAGAACCCCAGCCTTGCTTTGGGGTCTCATGTGGTGGTGAAATTCCTCCTCCAACCTGTGCTTCCAAAGAAAAGCTCCGCAGGCTTTAGCTGTTCGGTCTCAAGGCAGTTTATTGCTAGTTATCTAACAGATTATGTTCCTGGACTGCGGCTATTTGATCAGCGGCCTGGGTAGAGGCACACACACACCCTGACATCCTCTCTATCTGCTGTCTTCTTCGTGTCTCCCCCCGCCCAGGGCTGCTGCTATCTTTTATAAGATATATTACGTATAACATGTTTACAATTATTCCCCAATACCTACTACCTATGTTGCCAAGTGTTTTTCTACTCTAAACCAATCTGTGAGTGCCAACATCACCAAGAACATGGAGGTAAGGAAGAAGAAAGAAGAAGGATGGGTTCAGCCCACTTTCCTCCATCTTAGAACTTCTGACCCCCATGTACAAAGTAAAAACCCCCCTGTACATGCACTAAAACCCCCCTGTACACTACCAAAAAATATTTCCCTCTACTTTGTGACTACATTTACTATACTATCTAGCCTTTTGTGACTGCTTGTTCCACCTTCAAAGTTGGTAATTCATTCCATGGCTCAAACTCAAAATCACAGTTGTTTTTCAGCTGTCTGCCAGGGTCTAAAATGCTTCTGACCAAGGCCTGGAACCTCTAAAAATGTCTGAGAGACATTTTGAGTTCCCACACTTATTTACCTTAAAAGTTTTGCTTCTTTGATTAGGGTAGGTTTTGTATCATCCTTTTCTTTATGATTGGATTGTGTATGATTGCAGCAGTTGACTGCTCTCACTGATGCACACATTCTCTTTGGGAAGGAGCTCCATTCCAGATCAGTAATTATTTCCTCACTCTTTTCCACAAGGATCTAATTTTGTAATATTTATCTCACATTAAATATTAGAAAACATCCTGTACTCAGGCTTACTGGATAAGATTGAATTCCAGTTTCTTTATGATGGTTTGTAGATCTTCCACCTGTGTACCTGCCAGCTCATATATGACTCCACTCATTTATCCCCATGCAGGACAGATAACTGCTTACTGGAGCATCTTAGAAATAGTGCCATTTCCTTGAGGCAACAGCATCTTAAGAACTCGTTGCAGTAAGAAAATTCATCAGCTATGCAGGGAAAAATACACTAGCATGCTATTACAAAGACCAGTGATGATGTTTTAGCCAGCACTATTGCTGTCAGTATTGCAAGTATCAATCACCAAAGCACCAGTGTTGTCACCAATCACACATCAGACAGTGGCAGTGTCACTGACAGGTGAATGTCATGGTGCATGTTCTGTGTGTAAAGGTTTTAAAACACACAGAGTGTTCAGAAAAAGACTGGGAGGAAAGTAGATGAGTGTGTGGTTCTGAATTCTCTGCAAGAATACATGGGATGCAAGGTATTTTGCCAAGAAGTTAAAATAAAACTTAATCCTGATTAATCAGATCTTAAGGCTCCCAATAACTCTTTTGCCTTGAACCTTGTACTGAATTCCAAATTATGCCTCATGGGCTTTCCAGAGGAGACTTCTCAGAATTTTGAGTTTTCTTTACAGTTGGTTTCTTTACAGTGGGTGCATACAATGAAAATACAGTGGTGTGATTTAAGCACTGTAAAATAACTAATTTTAATAATTTAAATTGGAAGGCCAAAAAAATTCATTTTTTATATTTGATTTTAATTGAGCTTTTCTTTCCCACAATAGCTAATTTTTACCTCACTTATGCATCAAAGCATCCTTGCAAATACATATGCCATTTGACTTGTATTTGTTATTTCTTTCTACTAGCAAAACGTCTTCAGCACCCTTACAAGTTCTCTTATTTTGTGAGATTCCTAATTTTTACCCTCTAATGTATTGTTATTTTTTATAATTGTTAAGATAGTGTTGTACAAAAAGGAAATTAAATTAGTGAACTGTTTCATGAGGAATATATCCGTTCTTTATATATATTTTGCACAAAACTTGGTTGGCTTATAAGCACCTTTATATTGGCAAGAGTTGGAAGAACTATGATGTATTTTTGTTCATCATGGTGCAGATTTTTTTCAACATTAGCTTAAAAACAGATCATCATTACTTAGATTAAGGGTTTTTTTTTTTAATATTGGTGAATAACTTAAATAAGCAGTGCATTCTTTTCAGGGCCAAGAACTTCCAGAAATTTGTCACTGTCCCATGATGAGGTGTAATCTCCTTTACACTTGCTGTATTTCGTAGCAGAGATGATTTTATCTGCAAACATTATTGTAAAAGAAGAGCAGCAGATGTTTATCATGTTCCTACGCCACCAGGGCTCTCACACAGGCCTTGTCTGTCTTGGCTGAGCCATTGTGAGAGGAACAGGCACCATGGAGTCTCTCACTATATGACTTTCCTTCCAAGATTTGCAGGGACCACCTTTCCAACCCTTCAGTAAGTCAGAAGAGGAATCATGCATCTATTAGTGTCTTTATTTTTATTAATCTCTGTTAGTTGATAAAAATGAATGTATGACTGAAAGAAAGTGAATGCTAGAATTTCAGGGACTGCATCTCTTTTTTCACAGCCTTATACCCATCCATGTATATGGGTTTTTTTCAGCTGTAACTTTGTTTTTAAGTTGAATCTGCTACTTTCCTCTGATGCTTTCAAAAGTCTGCATCTGATCTATCACAGGGAACCGGTTCAAAAGCTGTGTATCATTTTGATTTTTATCTGCATCTTGGGGAAGCCTGAATTACCAACTAGAAAAACTGAAGTTCAGCAAAAATCATCCAGCAGATACCAGCTGCTTTGCCTCCTACTGCTCAGAGAAAGAAATCTTAATGTATACTTTAAGTAGAGAGTAGAATTAGGGACACTAATAATGCTTAAAGGAATTTTAAGCTGGCAAAAAGTGCGTGCTGGATTTCAGACATAAAATTTGACAGTAGAGGTTCAAATAAGACTGGACTCTCAAGAATGATGCCTTTCATCCTTTGTACACCCACTTACTCCCTTTAGCATTTAAGATTTCAGCTGATTGATCTGGTATTTTTTGTCACAAATTCATGAGGTGACGTTTTTCTCAAACAGCTCTCCATTGAGTTTTAGATTGTTTTCTGACTGCCGGCATTAAAAACGTGTATTGCCATTTTAGCATCCAACATGTGTGGTTGCAGTGGGGCAAATCATTAGCCACACACTATTTTTCCACTTGGTATATCTGTGGAAACGAAATTATCATAGAATCACAGAATTATCAAGATTGGAAGGGACCTAAAAGATCATCCAGTCCAACCATCCATCCAGCACAACCACTGTCTCCTCTAAACCACTAAACTACATCACTCAGTGCCGGGTCCAGATGCCTGTTGAATACCTTCAGGGATAGTGACTCCACCACCTTCTTGGGCAACCTGTTACAATGAGTGACACTCTAACAGTGAAAATTTTTTTTCTAATATCAGAATCTCACCCGTGTCAGATTAAGGTCATTTCCTCTTGTCCTCTCATACTGGTACATTTGAAGAGATGGCGAGTCCTTGTCTAGATTATTTGATCAAAGGCATATTAAGTCTAGAGATCTAGTAGAAGTTTTGCACTGTCCACTACTTCATTCAGCTGGAGATTTCATTAAAGATAAGAATGGTGTTTCATCCTGTCAAAGCAGAATTCAAAATCAAAATTCTTGTGATGATATTGCAGTTGGTGAAAGCTTGGCAGGTTTTTGTCCCTGTAGTTGAGAATCTTACATGTCTAGTTGAACCCATGAACAGCAAGAGATTTGGGTTTCAGTTCTGACTTTTAATAAGTTTGTGCTATATATTGGTGTTTGTTATCCTAATTTGAATAAAGTCTTAATTGTTCTACAAAACAATAAATATTAGTGTATGGTGGGGCTGGTAATCTATTTTATCTGCAATGGTGTGATGGTTTTCTACGTTTGTATATATGGAAACTGTAGTGCTCTTTTCTCTATGCTCATTTGATGCATAAGAAGCAGAGGTATTCATTAAACAAAGAGGTAATGTACTTCCATCAGTAGAGTGAAATTACAGGCTGTCAAATTTCCTGAGTACTATTTAGTCTGTTCAATGGAATTCCACAGTGCAAGCTTTTGCAGACAATATCTGCAAAAATAAATACTGCTCCTCACCTTTGAGAACAGAAGCCATGAAATCATGGAAGCTGAGCCTTAACAATTCTCCATTTCACACTGGCAACAGTGTAACAGATTTCATAAACAGATGTGTTATTGTAACTATAGATACCCTCAGAAAAAGTCTATCATCAAATTGATGATGTTCTACAGACAGCAAATCACATTACAGATTTATTTGCCTTGAATATTGAAATGCCAGTGCTCCAGGAAATTTGAGTTTAGCTTCATTGCAAGATGTTGTTCTATGGGAATATTGGTACACGTACACAATTTCTAGTTTCATGCACAACATAAGATGAACTTTAGCTAGAATTATCTCAGGAGGGTAAGGTAGAAAGTTATTTCTCTTGTTTTTTTTCAGTTATTCTGCTTCTAGACCTACTGACCAGAGAGAATTAATAATGGTAGGAAACAAAGGTCAGTTAACAAATCTGAAGTTATATTACACAATAGGTACACAAATCTGAAGTTATATTACCTCAAAGCCCATACATTTGCTGCCTTGAATGTTTTTATCAAATTGCTCCTCAGAGGTAGAAGAAATTCTGTCTGTAGGTAAGAAAAAAATTATTTTTAAAGATATTCTTAATCCTACCAATGAAGTACATTCTTAGTTTGGTACATTTCACAAAACTTTTTTCTTTAGACCAAGGCTTACGATTATATGATGCATCATGTTGCATTTGGTTTATCTTCTGCTAGGTGGTTTTCCTCTTGGTTTTTTGTCTTCCAGTTAACACTGAAGGTCTCTTAAAAATGAGAGATTTTTTTGCAACCTTAGTTACCAGGAAGAGATGCTAGTGCATTTGGCAACTTAGTATTCTTTGTGCCAGTCTTAATCACAATGTTCTACCTTCAACAGAATTACACTTGCAATAGTGGAATTGGTTAGTGTTGCATTAGAAAACAGCCTACAGCCTCTTCTGTCTCCAATTTCTATACAACTCAACACAAAGTAATGTTGAGACTCCAGCTTAAAAATATTATTCTAAAGTTTGCTTTGTTTCTGCTTAAAATAATCCTTATATCATAACCAATCAGCCCTGGAAACATAGAAAAATAATTTCATAGACATTTCAGTCAGGAACACAAAATCCTTTCAAACTGTTTTCATAGCATCTCCTTATTAACCTCTCTGGTGCTTCACAGGGTCAAACTGTCTTCTTCCTAAGACTATTCAAATTAATTGTGTAACAAGTGTTACTCTTGTTAATAATATGACTGAACTCAGACTGCATCAAATATTTTAGAATGGATGCTCATTTGATGTGTTGAATGTGAGGACTACCAGTATTCTTTTGAAGTGAAAGCTTAGGGCATTTCTCCAGGCACAAAGCATTGCAAAATAGTATAGCAGTAGCTATTCTGCATGAGCTCCTTTACATAAACACATTTATTCTGTGTTATGAGAGCTTTTTGCCTGCTTTTCTTAATCTACATCACTCTTAGCTTGACATAAGAGGGTTTACACAGAAAGCTGTTACGAAATATGTGTTATTTCCTCTGTGCATACAATCCTTTGCAGAAAAATACTGTAAGCAGTTTGTGTGGAAATTCAAAAGGCTGGATTTTAGCAATTGATTGAATGATTGATTACCATTATTAAATACTAATATTATGGGTTGCAGTGCCTGGATTTTATGGCAAGAAGAATGTTATTAGTGTTCTCTCAAAAACTAAAAAAAATTCCAGTATTATCAATGGAATAAAACTAAGTAATGGGAAAATTTTTCTGAAGGGTTAAGTGGCTGAAACTGTCTAACAGTTCTGAAATTAGGACTATTTTGAGAATTAATTTATACTAGAGAATAATTACTTGAAACTAATCTCAAAACCAGTGGCAGTGAAAAGTTGTAGTTTCCAAATATATGACTTGGAGTCTATGGCATTGGAGGGATGGGACATCATCCTAGCAGTGCAGATCTCAGTCTCTTTTCTGTTTGATTGCTGGGAGGGATTTGCACCAGTTTCCTCTTTCTTTTGTAAGTGCAGTGAGACTATGGAGGGATGGGGTGGGTATTCTATTATGGATCTCCTATTTGTTCTGGCTGTATGTGCTTTGAGTGTCAATTAATGCATGTTGCTGATCAGAAACCAGATTCTAATCCAAGTTCCTGTTAGTCTCTGTTTATAACATAATGAAAAGCAGCAGGAGAGATTAAAAGACCGAGCACCAAATGCACTCTAAAGTAATGGTAAGGACACTGCAGAAAAAGTATTGGGTTAATTACCATGGGAAGAAGAAAAAAATCAAAGTCTGTCTCATATATTCACAGCTACTACTCTAAAAAACTGGATTTTTAATCATTTAGCAGTAGTACATATTGTAGCCATTACTTTTGTTTCCTTGTATGCCACATATGTGTCATTTCATCCTTAATGGAGAATTCTGGGAGGGAAATGGAAGAGGTCAAGAAAACAGAAAAAAAAAATTTATGGACACTTTTTGTGGACGCTTAAGTAGAAAATGGCAAGATCTGTGAACAGAGAAAGATCTTAAAGATACAGATGTTTGGGCATGTAATTGTTTGTTTTCAATTTTACACATTGTGATAACAGTGGATTATGCCTAGTGCATGACACCTGAAGTCTGGATAACAGAGAAATCAAATATTCCTCAGCATTTTTAAGGCTTCTCTCTTCAGAGATCTTCTGTAATCTTAATGAAGTGTGACAAATTTAGTTCTGCTGCATTTTCCTGATCAAGTGGGATGAACTAGGCTGTATTTTGGAGGGTAGCATTCATACCCTGGGTACTTTGTTTAACATTGATTCTGATTTCTTTTCTATACAAGAAGATTCTTGATTGAGGAAAACAGGTAGTAGAAAACAAAAAATGCATAGCATACAGATATATAAATGCAATACAGAAATAAACAATTTTCTCCTTTTTTTTCTGTAATGCTTTCAACTGAAGGTTTTTTCCTTGTCTCAGTCAAATTATTTTGATTTCTGCTTATTTACATAATTTTTGAGGACTAGAGATAGGTTCTTCCTCAGGTTTCATACAGGTTTCATATATAGATGCTGAAGGAGGCACCTTATCTTGCAGAATACCTTCTCATCTTGATAATGTCTCAAAAATTATTACCTGTCTTAGAGGATGATCATGTAAAGCACTTAGATATCCTCACTACAGATCTTCTGTAGAGGCTCCATTCATACTCCATTCAACCTACAATTTGTAGGTTTTTTTTTCTGTCCTTTCCAATGCAGAAGTGGAAATTCTTGCCAGGATTGAATTCTAGTTACATTCTTGGAAAGAAAACTTACATTCTTTTTAGTTATGGATCCATGCCATGTTTCTCTACCTGCTCTTTCCAGTTGTCTCTCAATCTTCCTTTATTTTCCTTGTTTCTCGTCTTTAATGTTGTACTTCTTTAGCACACTTTGCTTCAAGAAAATATTAGACAGATATAATCCTTGTGTCAAAATTTCTGAATAGTAATTTTTGAAGCTCTAATCAAGTTCAAACAGACTTGACAGATGTGGGATAGAAGTCTCAAAGAAAAAACAAGTTTCTACGACCTTACTGCTAAGGCACAGTTAGGTGAATGGAGCCCACATTGGCTCTTCCCTTATTTGTTGGACTTCAGCTTTCATCTGTTCCAGCTATGCATGCATCCCAAAAAGATCTCTCCTGCCCATACAGTGGGAGCCATTAACATCAGTTTTAATGGTCTGGATCAAAATCCTTTTCTTTTGACATGTTTCTATACTCAAGGGAAATGAGTGGAGATTCACCCTGATCAGAAAAATCTCATGTAAATCTTGTGCTTATCCTTTTCTATTAATTAGTCGTATGTTGTTACGTACCTGCCTTACTGACTTAATCTTGTTTAGATGCTGCAAACTCTCAAGAATTGCTCAGCTTTTGTAGTCTCCCAAAAAGTCCTGTGATAACTACAGCAGTAGTTGCAATACAGATTTTGTCTCCTTCAAGAACAGCATCACATAGTAATAGAAGAAAAGTTAGTTAAGGATGCTTCTCAGCACCTTGGACCAGACAGTCAGTGTTGGGGAAGTGAGACAAAGAGCCATATAGCAAATTATCTGGGATGCACCCCTTAGGAATCTGTATTGTTCCCTGTTCTCAGTACTTCTGAACAGTTATTACGGCTGAGATTGCAATGTTTCAACTGAGTTCTGTACTGCAGTAGAAGCAGCAGAAACTAGTTTTTATGTCAAATGAGGTGCTTATACAGTGACTAAAACTAAGATTATAAAAACCAGAATTACTGGCTTTCACTTTCACGTTTTAGACCAGTTTTAAACAGAATTCTGTTAGTATAATACATAAAATAACTATATATGTACATGTGTAATGCGTATTTTACATATATACATATGTATTTAGTATTTTAATTATTTATTTTAACCCGAGATCTCCGGTGATATATTTTGGGGCGCAGTTTAAGATACAGAGGATCTTAAAGAAAAGAAGCAGTTTCTTTGTAATTTGCACGCCCCAACCTCCCCCTACTTCCATGCATCCTTCGTCCTGTTCCTTCTTTACACGTGGAATTGGGGACTTCAGAGATGTGCTCAGCGCTCAGCCAAATGACGTAGAAGGCAGGAGGCACCACGTTCCTGACCCCGGGGTCTGATTTCGCGCCCGCACTTCTGTTCCGCAGGAAGGCGGGAGCCTCGCACTCGTTGCCGGGCGCTGTCCCAGGGGGCTGGGCCGAGCCCGGGGCGCCCCTGCGCTCCTCGCCTGTCGCGTTCGCTGTAGGTTTCTGCCTGTTCTCGGGTGGGCGGCGTGGGCTCCCCGTTTCCCGTCGGCCAGGATTGAGGTGCTCGCGTTCTGTCGCCCGCAGGCTCCCGGCAGTGTGGGACGCACCGGGGAAAGGCGGACGGCGGCGCCGGCGGTCCCGAGGCGGCCCGGGCGGGCGGAGCCGTGCCTGGCGCTAGGACCCAGCAGGACGCGAGGCGGCTCTTCGGGCCGGATCACAAATTCGTCGTGACTCAGTCTCTGCTCAGCGCGGAGGCAGCGGGAGCAGGTCGGTGTCCTACGTCTATCCAGCGGCTGCTGTGGTGCGCGGGGGCACGAGAGTCGCAGCGGAGCGGGCACTGCCGCGCCCCTTCCCCGGCCCGGCCTTCCTTCATCTGCGCCGGTCCCCGCCCGGGCCCTGCCGCGCCGCCAACCGCGGCCGCCTGTTGTCTGCTGTTTTGCAGACAGCCAAGATGGAGTACGAGTGGAAGCCCGACGAGCAGGGGCTCCAGCAGATCCTGCAGCTGCTCAAGGAGTCCCAGTCCCCGGACACCACCACGCAGAGAGCCGTGCAACAAGTATCCTTGGCCGAGGCTGGCGGGGCCCCGCGAGTGGGGCGGGGGTGGCCGTGGCCGTGGGTGGGCGGGGGGACCGTGGCCTGCGCGGCGGCGGGGCCGGCCCTGCGGCGGCCGGGCCTGCCCGGCTCGGCCCGGCCGGGAGCCGCGGCCGCGCGGGGGCCGAGCCCGGGCCGGAGCGGCCCCGTGGCGCGGCGTTTGAACGGCCGGGGCGGCCTGCGGGCCGCGGGGCCGCCTTCGCCCGGCGGGCGCTGGGCACCTGTTGGTAGCCCAGAGACCAGGGCCGCTTTGGGTTTGACCGCAGGGGGCCTTTTTTATTTTTTAATTAATTTATTTATTTTCAAAGCTCGTGCTCGGGCGCGTCCCCGCCGATATCCGCCGCTCTTTCAGGTTCCCCCGCCCAGCCCCCAGAGCGGCCAGGCGGGAACGGGGCCCTCGGCCCGGCGGGTCCCGCCGAGGGGGCCGGGGGTGGCCCGCGGGGTGTGCCCGCTCTCCCCGCGGCAGGGGTGGGGCGGGCAGGGGCCGCTCGAAGTAATCTGGCGCCGGGATTCGAAGCGAAAGCCGGAGCTGGTGGCGGTAATGCCGCTGGCAGAGCCGCTGCCTGCGCGCCCTCGTGGGCCTGCTGGTTCTGACACTGCGCATTTTGGTGTGTGGTGAGGATGGGTTTTTTTTGTCTGGAAGCTTGATCCTGAAACTCGGCTCGTTAAAATTCACGAAAATGTGGAGCTCTGCAGTATGTATTTTCTTGTACTGCTTTGATTTGGTGTTGATGTTGTGGATTGATGGTTTTTTCACCCCCGTCCCTCCTCTTCCCCCCGCGGCCCCCCCCGCCCCCCCACCCCCCATCACTCTTCAATATAGAAATAATGAATAGCAAGGTTTTAAGGATTGACAAAGTAAAACTTTAAATTAAGGCTGGTAGAAGTACAGGCCTTAAAAAGTAAAGGCCTCATCTATTGTTTCCTGCCCCGTGAGCTACCCATAAGTGCTATGAAATTTATTGAAGTGCTGAAATTGTGTGAGGAGTTTGTTATCTGGATCTCTTTTTATTTAAGGCATTTTCTTGAAGGTGTCCACAGAAGGCAACAGAATTTCTTTCAGTAGGTAACAACATATGTGTGTCTGTATACATTTATAGTAAGAATTTAGCTTTAAGCCAGATTTGCTCCACTTCTAGACTTCTGTAGCAAATGCAGTGAATATCAGGAAGGCTTCTGCTCCTATCTGAAAGGTAAAGGTCAGTTGCATCTTGATCATCTTGTTCTTTCATCTGTATTCTAAATTTTTAAAATATGATTGCTTTCTTTGAAAAATCCTAAACAGAAGAGTCTAAAGAAGTAGTCTTCTGATAATGACCCAAGCTTAAACTGGTGCTCTTTAGTATTTAACATATCAAAGTGCTTATAGGAACAGTGTTTATAATGTAGCTTTAGTGTAAGATTACACTTTAAAGCTTTGCTTCAAATAATTTTTTATGTGTTGTTTGTTTATTGAGCTATAGCATCATATATGCAGGATGGGCAGTGTAAGTGAGGCTATCTGTCTTGATGATATATAGAACTTGACTGAACAAAAGTTCTTCCAACCAATGCTTGAAATTCTTTTTAAGTGATAGTGAAAACTCCCTGCTGTGTTGATGTTGGCTAGTAAAGGTTAGAGGTAAAAGGTTTTGTGTGTGTATAAAGGTTCCACACACATACAAAAGGAATTGTGATGTTTGTTGTGTTCTAGGATGCTGTTTAATAACATGTCTCAGCAGTTGTGATTAATGGTTTAAAATTTAAAGTACTTAGTCCATAATTTTTTTGTAGAAAAATCAAAAAGTATGTATATTTATTCTGCAATGCTGTTTCTTTATGATGCTGTTTTACCAAACTTGAGAGTTTAAGTGTCAAATACAATGAAGTGGGAAGTATATGTTAGCTAAAACCCTTTGTTAGTAAAGTTATGGTTTCAGATATTTTTCAATTAAATTTATTGTATATTTCAGGGAATGAAAAAGGAAAAGTTAAGTGGGTGAAGAAGCTGTTAAGAAAACTGATCTAAGAAGTAGTCTTCATTTCTTAGACCAATTAAGTGTTTTCTCATTAAGTTTCTGTTAAATACAGATCTTTCTCCTCCTTTCTGTTATTTTTGATACATTTGACTACGCAGTTGTTGGTAATGTTCAGCTGCCTGTTCCGATGATACAGCTTTACACATATTTTTAAGGATCTGTTAATTTTTATATCTGTCCATGGATTATTTTTTAGACTTCCCCATAACTAAAAGCTATTCCTTCAGTAAGAAAATTACAGAAACTGTTTTTAGGTTGTTCATGCTCTGTATGTCATGAGCTTCTAGTCATAGCATAACAAACATAACAATCTTTGTATCCAGAAAGCTATAAATGTTTTATGTAAATATTCAACTTTCCTTAACAGTTTTTCTCTTCAGAAACTAGAACAACTCAATCAGTATCCAGATTTCAACAACTACCTGATTTTTGTTCTTACAAAGTTGAAGTCTGAAGGTAAGTTCTTGAGATAGTGAGTTTTATTTTACTTTTTTAGTCTTTAAAAAGAAATGTATTATTTTGCTTCAAAGAAAAAGAAAGCTAGCTCTAGTCAGTTGGTTGAGCTGTTTGTAGTCATGTAGAATCCACTTGTGCACTCAGTGATCTTTGTGAGGAAAAAAATCTGATAACTTATTGGTACTTGCATTATCAGCCTTAGAGTGGAATCCATTCTAAATGGCCTGTGAAATCTTCTGAGAATATTCATACCTCTATTGGACTGCAGTAAAGTTGTGGAATAACTGTGATGAATCATGACTATATACATTCTAAAACATACTGCTAAGTTCAGTCATGATAATTATCTCTGTAGTAATGAGACTGTTAAATACTTTGAAGTCTACGTATTTAGAGTTGTCCAAAGATGTCTGCCATAACCGTCATTCTGAAGGTTTAATTGTAGTAAAATACAGTTAGAAATCAATCATGTTGTTTTAGTGTTGTGGACATTTTAAGTACAGTTTGTGTATGGCATAGTGTGTAGCCTTTACCAGTTGCTAAATTCAGCCAATTGCTTTTTGATCAGGGTGTGTGAAAGATTGTCTTCTCAGAGGACTACCGCTATTGTTTTGAGGTTTCTTGGATAGAGAAAGGAAAATTGGTTTCAAGATCTGCGTTAGCACATCTGTTTCTTTACATGTTTGTAATCCTGTTTGGTTGTTTGGGTAGTTTTCTAGGTTTTTTTCCTTTAGTGTTTTGCTACTAGTGCTTTTTCTGCCATTTGAGGTTTCTGCCATTCGATGTCTTTGTGAATGCTTGCTTTTTTCCTTTGAATTAGATTTACTTATATGTGGCCCTTGACAAAGAATTGTCAAGAATGTTTGTCTAAATTTCAAGTAGTGTTTTGGTTCTATCAGCTTGCTTCAGGAGGAGGGAAACAAAGAGTATGAAAGTATATTTTCCTGTTTGAATATCTAAATGCTTTTGTGTGTTCTGGGTAGGAAGTCACCTATTAATCTGTAAAGTCTCTTAAGTCTGAGAGCATTTTCAAGACTTGAGTCAGCCAAGATACTGACTCTTTGAATAAGGTGCCAGTGTAGATACCATGTCCTTTATACCATTACCAGAAAAATTTTAAGCAACACAGTTCCAGCAGTGGGATATGGAATTTATACAAAGGATGTGACAAGAAGGATGTTTCACTTTTTTTTGGTCCACGAATTTGTTTTCTGACACTTACACAACTTCCTGATTTCACTTTCTTCATTTACCATTTGAGCCTGAGGTTCTAGATTGTCACAGATGTTTGGTGTTTAGTTGTGTGTCAAGATCTACCTTCCTAACAGAACTATTTCAGTTATTCAGTAGTCATCTTTTCCCTTCCTTATGTTTAATCACATCAGCCTCTGTAGAATTTGATAAAGAGTAGGAGATGCTAGGTGTTACAAAATGGTTGTGTAAAGCTGTTTTATCTAAGAGGAAAACAGCAGGTTGCAGCAGGTTGAGGGGCCAAGCGGCTGGGAAGAATTAGCAAGTTAACTTCTGGGGAGCAGTGTTTTGGATCAGATTGCAATCATATCTCTCACAAATACATCAGGTCTATTGTGAGACTCTTGAAGAGCATCTGTTACTTTGGTGATGCTCTTGTCCTGCATCATGACATTTTTAGGGTCATAACCTTTTGTCCAAAGCAACTATTTTTTACCTTTGTATCTCTATTTCTAGAAATTTGCAAAATTTGAAGGTACCATAAGCAAGTCTGGTGTTGTTATTTTTCATAGTGTTTGCCAAATTCTAAATTCAAATTCCATCACCTTGCTTAGGTAGGACTAATGAAGAATGGCGGGAGACTGTTGATTGGGTTTGCTTTGAATCCAACCAACAGTCCTTCATATTCTCTCATGCTCAAGTGAGGTAATGAGACTGTTAGAACTGCTGGTCAGCAGCTACAATACTTGGATGGACTCATCCCAGTAGATAACCTGACTTCAGTGTGACTGAGAAAGCATTCTGATTCTTCCCTCCTGAAGCGGGTTCTGCTGCCTGTCTGTCTCTACAGCTCTGCCACAGACCAAAGTATGGATATGCATACTGTTTTTATTGTGTCCATACTCTTCCAGCAGAAGGAGCAATGAAAATAGGCTTATAAAATATTTGACAACTTATTCAATAAAAATTAAGGTGTTTTCATAGTCCACGAGAAACGGACCTTGGCTTACTAACAGATAGGAACTGAGCTTTGATTCAGTTTTTGATACTGTTAAAACTTCTGCCGAGAAAATGGTGCTTAAAGGATACATTTAGGTGACAGCTCCTGAATGTGGGAGTTCTGTCATTTGGTGAGTTGAAATGTGTGTTAAATAGTATCATTCTACTGCAGTGAAGATTGCACAAATTTGTCTTTGACTTGAGTCTTACTCCTCTGTGGACAATTAACTTTGCAAGAAAACTTCTACAACATATCATACAAACCATTTACAAAACTGGCATTCACTGAGCTTTGCTTTTAAGATACTAAGGTAAACCTAATCTGTAGGAAATTTGCTTTGTTTTAGCACCATTACTATTCAGTTGAAAACACTGTTACCTTCTTTTCCTGTAGTCTCTAGTTCCATCAGACTTCTGCTTCTGAATGCTTGTGACTTACTGGTTTAAGACCTATTGTGATAATCCTACATGTAGGGGTTTTCTTGGTTTTGTTTTTAAATTTTTCTGGGGCCTGTCAAAGCTTGTTAAGCTTAGGTCTTCCTGGAAGCAGGAATGCCCTGCTGCCATTTCATCAGTGAAAATATATGGCCTACTTTGCTGTTACAGCATGTAGCCCAAGGTTTAAGTACTTAATTTCTTTCTTCTTGGATTTTTAGGTTTGTTTGATGATTTTTTTTTTCCCTTGTTTCTTTGGTTCCATTTGTGGGGTTTTTGTTTGGTTTTTTGTTTGTTTGGGGCTTTTTAGTTTTTGTTGAGGGTTTGTTTGTTCATTTTAATTATTTTAAAATGAATATGTATTTCTAAAGATAGAGTTGGGAATCTGAATGAACCCCAGTGTTAATAATATAAAACTTGTTACAGAAACAGCATTCAGTTAGACAGTAGGCAGGCTGATGAAATAAGATCCTAAGTCATTAGAATTTAAGATACAGATCTCTGAGTGTACTTCCCACAAAGTATGGTGCTTAGAGATTTTCCTTAGGTAAGTAAGATGGAGTCCAGATTAACTGAAAAGTAGTCTGAATGAAAAAAAAGAGTTGTTTTGCTAACTTTTCTATAAATGAAAATATTACTTGTCGGCACTGTTAGTGTAGTTGCTCCTTCTTGGACTGGAAGGTAAAAATCCTGACGTCCATAGTGTTGGGTTTGTGCTTTTGTTCTTCCAGTGTCCCTTGAGGTGAGCTCAGAATCCTCTAGTCTTCTGCATTCTGTTAATAATTTGTTTTCTGGAGTGTTGTGTGCATGTTGCTTCTGCTTCTCAGATAATTTTCTGATGCCCTTGAGCCAGGGTCGGGCGAAATGTCTCATATGATTTCAGAAGGCAAATGAATGTTTATTCAAAAGCCCCTCTCTCTTTTATAGAGAACATCGTAAACATTAATTCCATTGGTCTTAAAGTAAAAACATTTCACCTGATTGGTACACTGGACTTAGGTCAGTGTGGTAGAACATATCTATAAACAATATGAACAAAAAGCAAGATAATAGATTGTTTTATAGATAAATATATAATAATAGATTAATAGATCTATTAATAGATTAAATAGATTCCTCTCAGACTTTTTCCCAAGCTTAGCCTGGCTGAAATCTTTCTCTTCTCTCTGACCGAACTGAGAATATCCACAATTTTATGGTTTTTGTTTGATTGAAACAGTCCAGTGCTACATGGAAGCATCAGTTCTGCTTGTTAATTTTCATTTAATGGCAGCTTCCCTTCTTTGATCCAAGTCATGCATCTATATGCCCCTTTCCTTGTTTGCATTATTGCATCCCTAGTCCAGGTATGTTTCCTTGAAGGACAGTATGAGAATGTATTTTCCTAATTTCAGCCTCTTTGCTGTCTTGCTGAAGCCTATTCTAGTCTCTGCCTAAGGTGTACTGAGGCAGTTTTCCAAGATACATGAAGCCTGAGGCAGGTCAGAACCTCTAGATGTCATAATACAGACATTCATACTGCAAGCAGAAATACTGAGTTTGTTTCAGACCTTGTTGACTGCAATAATGAAATTTCCTAATTTGCCTGTATGAAAACTTGCTTTGTTTATGCCTTTTGTAAACCAAGGTTTGTAAAGATATTTCCTTCTACTCTAAAATAGAAATAGCACCCTTCTTAATTTGCATTGTCCTGTTTTAGGACAACTACATCAATTTCCTGATGTTTTCTGCTTAGTTTCAGTCCAGAATTACACCACACTTTATTTCAGACAGCATCCTGAACTTTGTGAATGGGAGATGGATGTGGCTTGCACTTAACTATCAAAAGATGATGTCCATTGTTATTTAATGGGACATGGTTGGTTTTGCATTATTTCTGTAAAGTTCTGTGTTCACTTCCCCCCTTGTCTGCTGGGCTCTCAGGAGGTACTTAGGCTAATGGGAAAACATAAGGAAAAGTGCATAATGGTACTGATGCTTTCTGCTGACTTGTATAACTGCAGTTGTCTATTCTGTTGCAGTTACACAGCTGTGATTTGTGAAGGTGCTTTTGTGACTGACTTTTCACCCCATCCAAACATGAGAACTCTACTATTTATTCTCCACAGAGCGTTATCTGTGTGGATTGATTGGTCACAGTCAGTGGTGTAAGGCTATTGCAGTCAAAGATCAGAGTCCTTAAAATGATCTTTTACTCTGTAGGTGAATGAGCTGAAACAGAGAACACTGCTCTAGTACTCTTTTTGTCACAGGCTTTAAGGATGGTCTTTTGAGCTTATTTCCAAAATACTTTAGATTTTTATAAACCAGTTGAAGACAGAAGAGCATGGTCTCTGCAGTTCTTGGTCTTATTCATGTGATGATCTAGTCATTCAGAGTACTTTACTTAGATCTGGAACATTAACATGGAGATACGTCCTGTCCCCACCCTCTTCCCCTCCAACTTTTTGTTTCAACAGAGTTTTTCACAGATAGTAATTTATGTTCTGACAATCATGACACTAATAATTCATCTAGTTTTGCACATATAATTCAAAACAGCTTTTTATCAGATATTACTGAAATCTAAAATGATCATGTGGGTTTGATGTGAATGTTTCCTGATGAGTCTTGAAATTTAAACTTGATCCAGAGAGCAGTTTTCATTAATCCATTCCATTAGGATCTTTCTTAGCATGATGGTGTTGAAAGATAATTGAAACTAAGCAAGAAAAAGATTGTAATGTGAGATTATGTGTCAATTTGCCAGTTACCCATTTCAAGAGGATATCTTTGATGAGAAGGATTAATCCAGAAAAGGGATTCAGGTGTTTTCATTCTTAAATTAAAACAGAAGCTCCCCTCCCCTACCACTTCTCCCCAGTACAGTGACCTTAGATATCACTATTAAATATACAAAAATAATTGTCAAGCAGTGAAGCTGATTGCATTACCATTCAGAAATCAAGTCAGATTAATCTGCCTTCACAGTTTAAAATGCTGCATACCCTATATGTAAGGTATGCATATTGTATACCCTATAGGATATAGGTGTATGCATACCCTGTAAGTAGGACACCCTATACTGTTCTACTTAACAACAGCAAAGCATTTTCCTCTCTGAAGTTCAGATACATGAAGAATTATGAAAATACTAACTTCTACTAATGAGTACATAAATCTAATTGTTGAGTTCCTTAAATATCTTAAGGGAAAGAGTAGAATCATGGAATATCCTGAGTGGGAAGGGACTTGTTCAAAAGGCACGAGTCCAACTCTTGGCTCTGCACAAAATAGCCCCAAGAATCACACCATGTGCCCAAGAGCATTGTCCAAACGCTTCTTCAGTTCTGTCAGGCTTGGTGCTGTTAGAGCTTCCCTGGAGAGCCTCTACCAGTGCTCAGTCACCCTCTGGTTGAGGAACCTTTCCCTAATATCCAACCTAAACCTCCCCTGACACAAATTCAGGCCATTCCTTTGGGTCCTGTCACTGGTCAGCACAGAGAAGAGATCAGTGCCTCTCCATCCTCTTCCCCTCACAAGAAGAAGATGTAGACTGCAATGAGGTCTCCCCTCAGTGTCCTCCAGGCTGAACAGACCAGGTGACCTCAGCTGCTCCTCATACAGCTTCCCCTCAAGGCCTTTCACCATCCTCATGGCCCTCCTTTGGACACTCTCTAGCCTTACATTAGGCTGTTGTGGCACCCGGAACTGCCCCCAGCACTCGAGGTGAGGCTGCCCCAGTGCAGAGCAGACTGGGACAACAGTGCTGTGCCTGATGTCCCCAGGACACGGCTGGCCCTCCTGGCTGCCAGGGCACTGCTGACCACGTTCAACTTGCCATCAGCCAGGACCCTTGAGTCCCTTTCTGTGGTACTGCTTTCCAGCATCTGATTTCCCAGTCTATCTGCACATCCAAGGTTGCCCCATTCCCCAGTGCAGAATCCAGCACTCGTTAGAACTTCATACAGTTGGTGATTGTCCAGCCCTCCAGTATATTGAGGTCTCTCTGCAGGGCCTTTCTGCCTTTGAAGAAGTCAGCAGCTCCTCTCAGTTTAGTGTCATTGGCAGACTTACTTAGTATATGTATTATCAGATAATTAATTTTGTACGGTTAGTAAAAATTCCATGGCTTTCCTCAGTTTATTCACTAATTATTCCTTTCTATGTTTATTTGGGGATTTTGTAGTGCAGGTTTAAGTAAAGCCTTCTAACAGATTATTTATTTGGAGTTTTGAAAGAAACTGAATTTGATTGTGGATTTGTTATGTGATTCAGTACTTCAGGAACACTTTCCTGGAGCTCATTATTTTGAACATCCAGAATCAAGAATATGAAATCTCCATTGTTATTTCTTTCCTTGCTCCTGAGACTATTCAAGGAAAGAATCACTATGTCATTGTCTGAAGTTCAAGTAGTCTTGGATAAGATCTGTTCTTGCCTTAAAATAAATCTTGAGGTGTAAGGTAGAAGTATTTAATCAGCTGTTTCAAGCTTTTCCTTAATGTTTTTTTAAAAGCCCCAATGAATATTTCTTTGTATGCTATTTTAAAAAGCAAACTCTCATACTCAGTTATGTTTGGTGGTTTTTTTACATCCAACCTAAGTGTACTTAAAATGCCAGTATCAAGCATTCCTATGGGGTATTAGAAACTTTTTCCTACTGAAAGAAAAAGTGTTGCCGGTATTTCTAAAGGGATTCTGTTCACCAAGCAGTATTTGATTCAGTACAGTTCAGAGGTGCCTCCTATTTGAAAAGCTGTATGCTGGTGTCTGATTTAGTCTCCTAGGAAGCAGTATCACCATCTCTTTCTAGATTTTCAGAAAGCATACTTACTGTGAGGCATTGGGATGATAAAACTTTTCAGCATGTATGTTACCTTGCAGTGCTGGGCCAGATGCAATTGGATAGCCATCCATTTTTATAAAGCCAAATCTGTTTTAGTAAAGGAGTGCCTATTACCACTGTTGATGTACAAGTTAAAACATCTTTCCTTTAATGCCACAAGAGAGTGGAGCCTAGAAGGAAAAAACCCAAATATTTTTAATACTACAAATAATAATATCCACAGTATGTTTTACCAGTTCCAGAATTGAGTATCTTTACTGTCCGTAGAAAAGGCACATCTTGACCTCACAGTTTCATGATTATACCAGTAATAGGATAAGCATTACTACTGCTTTTGCAAAATATTTTAAACTCCTTTCTTCTCCTTCTATAATAACATAATATGCACTCTTCAGAGCCCCCAGGAAGCTCACGCCTTCTGCTTTCAACAGTCATTCAGGAGCAACTGTGCCATGACAGAGCTACATAGTCATCAAAGAATGACAGAGTCATTTCAGTTGAAAGGGGCAGTAAAGATTAATTCCAGCTCCCTGCCATGGGCAGAGATGCCACGCACTATATCAGATTACTCAAGGCCCCGTCTAACCTTTGAAAAATTTCAGGGATGAAGCATCCACTACTTCTCTGGGCAACCTGTTCTTGTGCCTCACCACCCTCTGAATAAAGAATTTCTTCCTAACATCTAATCTAAATCTCTCCTCTTCTAGTTTAAAAATCTTCTCCCTTGTCTTACCACTATCTGCCGTTGAAAAAAGTTGCTCTCCCTTTTAAGTACTGAGAGGCAGCAATTGTGGTCTCCCCAAAGTGTTCTCCAGGCTTTACAACCCCAGGTCGCAGGCTGTCTTCACAAGAGAGGTGTTCCAACCCTCTGATCATCTTTGTGACCCTCCTCTGGACTTGCTCCAACAGGTTATTGTTCTTCCTGTGCTGGAAACAACAGAGCTGGATGCAGCACTGCAGGTGGGGTCTCACCAGCAGAGTAGAGGGACACTCCCCTCTCTTACCCTGCTGGACACACTGCTTTAGATGCAGCCCAGGATGCAGTTGGCTTTATGGGCTGTAAGCGCACATTCTTGGCTCATGTCCAGCTTTCCATCCTCTAGTCCTACACAGGGCTGCTCTCACTAGTTTCTTCTCCCAGTCTGTACTCGTATCTGGGAGTGCCCTGACCTAGGGGCAGCACCTCCACTTGGACTGGTTGAACCTCGTGGGATTCCCATGGACTCATTTCTCAGGCTTGTCCAGGTCCCTCTGCATGGCATCCTTTCCGTCTGTTGTGTGCTGTTCAACTGCACTGCTCAATTTAGTCATCTGCAGATCTGCTAAGGGAGCACTCAATCCCAGGTAACAATGCCTGTAGTCTGTACTCAGACTGTGTAGGGAGCTGAGAACCGCTTTGCCCTGCAGCAGTTGTCTGCTTCATCTAGAAGGTCACACTGGCAGTTCAAGCAAGTGTGGATTCAACAGGACAAATTTTTAGTTTGACATCTCCAAGGAAAAAGCATTCACATAACTTCAAGTGATGGATGTTTTTCTGTGAATCAGTAGATATACTTCTGATAAGAGAAAATTCTGATTGGCAAGCTGTCAGTCTCAGGAGCTTCGAACATTGCAAAATGATAAGAGCTCGCAGTTTTCCGCATGTTCATTCCCCTATAAAGAAAGAAGACTGATGAAGTCATAAGTAGAAACTGAAAACTAAATGGACTGAAGATGGATTTATAACTGCTCAGAAGAGCAGCATGGTCACCCAGCAAAGCATCTCAGATAAGTCTCATTTTCACTGGTACTCTTAACCTTTCTGATAAGAACTCTTGTGTAGTAAAATACAAAAAAAAAATCTAAGGTCCTAAAATTGTAACAATAATAAAATATTAAATGTATGAAAGTGTATCGAATTAAAGGCAGGTCTGTGGTCTTTATTTTCCCATTTTAGCTAGATACACAGCTGCTTAGGAAGAACACCTCCAGTAGTACCAAATCTATGTTCTGATGTTTATCAGAGTGCAACTTAATATTACTAATTAAATGTCTGATGATTTTGTTCAGGAAAGTCAGCCAGGACGAAGGGAAGTGAAAAAAAAAAAAAAAAAAAAAGAAGAAAGCACACTGAGTACAGGCTTATAAAATAAAAAGGAGAAGGTTTTTCTTTAATTATGTCCTTTCATTAGAGGAAGAAGCTTTACTGGCTGGTAAGAGTATCAGTGAAACAAAGCAGTCTGGCCTTAGAATATTTACACTTCTGTGCTACCACACAACTTTCTGGTAAGCTATACCTACAGGATATAGCCAGAAGGAAAACTAGTCAAAATTTCCACTGTGCAGCACCCTGTACAACACCAATATTGTATCCTGTATTTTGTTTCCTAATATTCAGCAGTTTGAATAGAATTCTGAATTACTCTTCTTGATAACACAGCCTTAGTTTACTCATTCAAGTAATCCTCGTGTACCAACAGCTATTCAAATGACAGATTATCACATATTTTAAAGATTCACCTTTGATATATTCAGAGAGCGCCAAAACCTTTAGTCATCTGACAAGGCAATTTCTTCAGATAAATTAATGACTCTAAATCTGTATTCATTCACTGCCAGGTATTGTCTAAGCAAGTTCCACTGGAACATCATAATTTCCTTCTCCTGTGCACTTGACTGAGCACAAAAGTCCACGCTCTCATCTTTCTCCTCACCCTCAAAAAGTAAATGCCAGAGACATGACATTACTTTTAACATGTTCTCAAACTACAGCACTGTCCTGAATTTGTTGTACAGTTTGGGACCTTGCAGTGAATCATGGTTTCCTCATGCTAAATCCCAGTCTCTTATTGATGATTATTACTGCTCTTGACAGAATTCTAGGGCTGGTTTAGCTGCTGAATCAGGAGACAGCACGAGACTATAGGAGAGAGGAAAAGTGCTGGGACAACCAGGTTGTGGAGATTTGATAGAGAAGCTGAAAATAGAAGTGAAAACAGAAGGTTAATTCTTTAACCTTTTCTTGATTTTGCAAGTCTGTAAAGGTGTATAGAATTTGGCATTTTGATTGACATGTGGTAGTTATTAATTAGAATACAAAACCTTCCAAAACTAATTGTAGTAGATATATCTGGCTGGATGCCAGATCCCTGCCAAAGCTGCTCTGTATTTCCCCATCTCATCTGGACATGGGAGAGATAACAAAAGTCCCTAGATTGAGATAAGGGCAGAGAGAGATCATTCACTGATTACTGTTACAGGCTTGGGGAAATAGTTTTCTCTATGACCAATCAAATCAGATAAGGTTTATGACAAATAAAGCCAAATCTTAAAATACCTCCCTTCTACCAGGGCCTTACTTTACTCCCATTTTTCTCTACCTCCTCTCCCCCAGTGGTGCAGGGGGATAGGAAATGGGGTCTGTTGTTAGTTCAACACATGTTTTCTCGTGCCACTTGTTCCTCCTCAGGGGGAGCAGTCCTCATACTTCCCCTGTGTTCCAGTATGTAGTGATTTAACACAGAAAAAAAAAAAAATTCTCAGAAAGAAGAGGTCAATCCAGTCAGGGGTCAGGGTTGGATTTTGACACTTAGATTAACCAATTAAGAGTGGACACGCCTCTGAGAACACAGAGGGGTTAAAAGCAGAATTCCCAGGAGAACTCTCTTTTTGGTTCCGGTCAGAGTGCAGTGCAGACTCTCCCCCCCCAACCCAGCTTGAGGTAGGCCAAAGGGTGGAGGGGCTGGAATCAGGCTGGCCCCCTGCAGATAGAAGGGTGGAGAAATGTGGGATGTCTGCCTTTCCCCCTCTGCCAGAGTCTCTCTTGAAAGAGAGAGAGAAAGAGACAGCGACGGTCTGCCAGCACTATGCCCAGTACACCGCAAGGAAGGAGAAGAGCAGGAGGGTCACAAGGTGCCCAAATCCGGGCAGAGAGCCAGCCACAGTGTTAGGACTTTTAACCCTTCCTTAAAAAATAAAATCTTTGTGAAATTTTACTCCTCTTCAGTTTAAAAGAGAGGGAGAGAAACAGCCCGAGACCTGAGATGTTAAGGAAAGAAAACTGGGGGGGAAGATGATGAAGTGGCTTTTGGCTAAACTTTCTTGTTAGCCATAGACTGAACCAATTTTCTCTTCCAAGAGAGGCTGTATTTTAGGAAGATGCCAGTGAGCCAAGAGACCTGCTTCAGCAACTGAGAAAAGACAGGAGTGGAGGGAACAGAAAAAAGCTAAGGAAGTTTGTGGTAGTGCCCTCTGTCTTCAGAAAAGAAGATCTCTATTCCTGAAACCCTCAGCCCCAGGGGAGGAAGAAAATGGAGGCGACTGTGGTCCCAAAAAATGGAAAACTGAACTCTTGTTTTTTCCCCTCTTGGCAGAGCATCCTTGAATGGAAAAATCCTAAAAGCAGTCTGTCCATCATGCATTGGTGGTAAAAGCACTGTGCATGAGCATAGAAAAGAAAGTGTTACTATAGCAAACTTTCTCCTGGCAGTTCCATGTGTAACATGGAAACACAAGAAATAGCAGCTGTGTTTCTTGGGGGGGTCTATGACACAGGAAAGACTCCTCTCTCCCTTAATAGACTAAATATTGATTATCTGAAGGGTAAGAACCTGATTAAGAGTCCAAGTTGTGTCTCACTGTAGTTTGTTAAAATTGGGGGAGGGAGGAAGAATGTTTTAGAAAGTTTTCATTTTAGAGTTAGTGTGTATTTTTCTTTCTTTTTCCTTTTATAGTAGTTTAGTATAGTAGTTTAATAAAGTTTTTCCTTTATTATTAAGCTTAAGCCTACTCTACTCTGTTTCCTAATCACATTTCACAACACTCAATTAAAAAATCACATTTTCATAGGGGCGCTAACATTGTGTCAGTGTCAAAACCATGACACAGTGAGAGGTTCCCTCCCACAGAAGAAAATTTGCCACAAGCATCGTGAGTCCTTTCAACAGGTTGCAGTTCTTGCCATACTGCTCCAGTGCTCCCTTTCATGGAGTGCTGTCCTTCAGGAGCAGACTGCTCCATTGTAGGCTTCTCATAGGATCACAGCCTCCTTCAGGCATCCATCTACTCTAGTGTGGGATCCTGCATTGGCTGTAGGTGGCTATCTCCTCCACCATGAACCTCCATGTGCTGCATCTCCTGCCTCTCCTTCTTCTCTGCCTTACCTTAATGTCCACAGGGCTGTTTCTCTTACATATTCTCTTACTTCTCTCGACTCTAACTGTAATCTTACATAGTAATTTTTTCCCTTTCTTAAATCAGAGAATCACAGAATATGCTGGACTGGAGTGGACCTATCAGGATCATTGTGTCTAGCTAGCCCTGCACAGGACACCCCAAGAATCACACTGTGTGCCTGAAACTGTTATCTAAATGCTTCTTCAACTTTGTTAGGCTTGGTGCTGTGACCACTTCCCTGGAAAGCCTCTTCCAGTGCTCAACCACGCTATGGGTGAAAATCCTTTTCCTGATATCCAGCCTAAACCTGGCCTGTCTCAGATTCATGCCATTTTGTCAAGTCCTGTCTTGAGACTAAAGAGGTGGGCACCTCCTCCTCTGCTGTTTTCCCACCATCACTGATGTGCTCAGCCTTGGCCAGCAGCCAGATCCATCTTGGAGCCATTTGACACTTGTTCCATTGAACGTGGGGAACACTTCTTGAAGCTTCTCAGAGAAGTCACCTCTGTGGGTCCCACTCTGCTACCAAAACTTTGCCACATAGACACAAATGTATTAACCAACAAGTTTATTTTTGGTGAGCAGTTCAATACTTCTCCCATATTGTCCACAGCTCAATTTTATTTACACCATCATTTTAAGAGGCATAATTTATTATTCAAAAATATGCAAAACTCAGTATCAGCAGAAAATTTGCAGCTTTGTTTTGGTCTCTTACAGACATTCCTAAGCTTAGGGAATTGAGCTAAATTTTCCATGACTCACATAAGTCAATGGAGAGCACTGATTAACTTCAGTCTAGTCACTACATTTCAAGGTCATTTATGTGTTGACATACACTGAATGTTTTGAAATGCCATCACTCCACTCCTGATGTGATGGTAACCATATTAATTTAAGTCAAAAGTGTTACACTTAAGGCATAGTCGAGTATCGAAAAAAAAACCAAAACAGTATTTTTTTCTGCTAGGAAGCTTGTGAAGCTGTTTTTGTGCTGTATTCTTATATACTAGGACAAAAGAAATTGTTCATTTTCTGCTTCCCATATTACACAGTTCTGGTGGGATTCTTATTTTTTTGGTTTTATCTCTTTTAACAGTCAGTCTTATTACTACATCAGAAATTTTCATGTGCAACAGTGACACTAGTCACTGTCAATACACATTTTGTATATTTACATAGTAAACCCATATTGTTAGTTAAAACACAGAATTACTGCTTATTTCTGAAAAAGACTTTACAGCTTTAAGATGAAGATTGATAGACAGGCAGTTCTGCCTTAGAAAGTCTCACCCTCACATCTAATGTAGCCAATATCACAAGATATCACAGCAAAATAATAGCCATGTTCATAAATCATTATATCAGAGCTTGTGAATGGACAAATGTTCTCATCCCAGTCACTCAGTTCTTTTAGCAATCCTAGCAAGTTATGTTGACCTGCTTATCAAACTAAAGGGCAGGAAGGAAATGCACAGACAGTGGAAGTAAGGGCACAGCATGGGAAAGACATGGAACAGGTCTAAAGGAGGACCACAAAGACCATCAGGTAGCTGAGACCTTTACAGTAAGTAAAGGTTGAGAGAGCTGGTGTGATTCAGCATGGAAAAAATAAGGATTTCAGGAGATCTTATTGCAGCTTTTCAATATCTGAAAGAGGGCCTATAGGAAAGACAGGAACAAACTTCTTAGCCAGGCTTATTGTGATTGGACAAGCTGTAATGATTTTAAGAAAGAAGGTTGGTTTAGATTAGATGTACAGAAGAAGTTTTTTACAGTGCAGGTGGTAGAACACTGGAACAGGTTGCCTAGAAAGTAGTGAGTGCCTCATCCCTTTAAACATTCCAAGTAAGATTGGATGGGACTCTGAGCTGCCTGATTTAACTGAAGATGTTCTTGCCCATGGTGAGGATGTTGGATAAGATAACCTTTTTAAGGTACCTTCCAATTCAAGTAATTCTATGATTCTAACGGGCATGGTGAAGCATATGCTTACCTGGGCTTGCAGGTAGGCTACAAAAAGCTTTTTGCTTCCACATACACAATGTTTGTCATACAAACCCTCAGTAGAGGAAATGTGACTGTTTGAGGACACACTTTGGTTCTTAAAAGCACTGCAGTAGCCCTAAAATAATCTGTGTAATATGGCTATGCATCCATTTGTTCTGTCTATTACTAAAATTTGGAACTAGTATCAAACTCTTAAAACAGAACTGAAAATTTACTGAGAAATGAATTATAATTGTTATGCAGTTTTATTTTAAAATGAGGTAGTGTGAGAGGGGAATCTTCAACTGATGAACTGAATTGACACCAAAGATGATACCAAATACCAGAGGTCTGCTTCACATGCCTTCTTTTTCTTGTACTATATGTTCTTGTCAATTCTGTACTTCCAAGTTGACTGAGACAAA
The DNA here is from genome assembly GCF_050655825.1 of Lonchura striata. Classification (NCBI taxonomy): domain Eukaryota; kingdom Metazoa; phylum Chordata; class Aves; order Passeriformes; family Estrildidae; genus Lonchura; species Lonchura striata. The sequence continues at coordinate 72,602,433 of NC_140740.1, forward strand.
AGGAGACAAGACTGTGAGCTTTTTTGATGGGAGAAGCATATGGCTGACAGAACTAATCACAAAATCTATGGAGACTGAGGGGTGTCTTAGTGAGCTCCTAAGCTATCTGCCTGTAATTTTGGTGTTACCGCAAGAATTCCATCCAGACCTATATTACTATCTTCTGACAGTGTAGCTATTAAGTTGTTGAACATCCATAAATAACCTTGTCCAGTTACATATGAAATTTTTTCTTAAATAAACACCTTAAGATGCAGTGTTATATGTTTGTTTATTTTAATGCTTGGATATCACATTCTGGGCCACTTCTCTGTCTCAGGTGGTTGGTGTTTAGCACAAAGTCCTTTGTGATTTCTGCTTGTCACCTCTGAAACCGTTGATAATTGATTTTGCTTTTTAAAAAAAATTCTTCTTTTTCTCATTTTGTTAGTTATTTTTCATTTGTCAGAGATACCACTTTCGTTATGAATCCCATGGAATCTTTGTTGCAGATATGTAGGATAATCACTTTCTATGAAGAATAGTTTTTCGGTTCTCTTGCCTAAAAGAATGGATTAAAGATATTTCATACTGCTGCATACCACAGAATAATTTGTGAAGAAAAAAAATGGTCCTGAAGTTTCACCTGCATGTGATCTTCGTTTTTATCTAAACTGGTTCATTAATCTGTCTGGTTTTGACAGAAGTAACTTAATAATGTGTGTATCTCTGCGTGGTTAAACTGAGGCTGTTGCTTTGTCCCTTTTATAGATGCAGCCAAGCATTCTAATGGATTAATGTTTTTCCATAATGCAGTGTTTAATATTTTCATTCTAAAGTTTATCCTAATAGTGACTAATCTACTATATTATGATCAGGCTTTGGTTGTCACTGATTTCATTCATGCCAAGAAGATAGTGCTAGATGTTAAAGAATTATAGTAACTGTTGTATTTGGTGTCTGTGGCTGTTAAAGATAAATGGGTTTTTGTGGTTTGCAGAAGTTTTAAAACATGTAAATTAAAGGACTCCTTTGGCTTATTTTCTCCCCAGGCACAATTTTAAATCATCATAATAATGTATGAATGACTGAATTTCTTAAAGGTGTGTGTATCTACCAATGGATGACAGTTATGTAAAGCAGTCAGAGTTCAACATTATTGGTGCAAGAATTGATGTGAAGATTTTACTTTTGATTTAGAGACTATCTCAAAATTACTTGATTTGACTTGGGAAGTAGCTACAGTAATACTTGTGATGGCTCACAGCTAAGTTGTGAAGCTGAGAAAAGTTTGTCCCCGCATACAGTCTTTAGTTTTTTTATTTAAAATAACAAACCCTCTTTTCCCCTCCTTCTCCCAGAAGAGGTGCTGGCAAATGTAGTTCTGTGCAAGTGAAACGAGTTTTATTTTTTAATGTTGGTATTTAGCATAGGGAAAGTTATAGAATTGCCTTAAATATGTATTCATTGGATGGCTTCCTCATTTATAAAGTTACTGAATTCTAAAGGATATGTTTGTTTCTATATAAATACCTTTGTATTCTAGGGCATTCTAACTAATGGTTCTTTAGAACTGAAATATGTACATAAAAGACAAAATTAAAAAGACTGTGAAGGCACTCTGGTTTTAATACTCAAAATCAGTTGAATAAAATTAATTTTAATTTCTGATCAGCTGAACAATCCCCTATCTTCTGAAAAGCTCTGTTTCTCTTCTGATATAAAGTGTCCAATATCTGTCAGTCATCTGTCAGTGAGACATTGCAGTGTTGTGAGAGTCTTGGTTTTGTCATGCAGTATCTTTAGTTTGAAATTACTTTATATTTGATAGTTGTATCTCTTATTTTGCTTATTTCTGTTAGGTAATAATAGTTTTGAAGGACTGGAATAAACCCATGTGTAGACTACTTCATGGCACAAAGGAATTCCTTATTTTGCCAAAATCAGGGCTTCTTAGAAAAATTCAACAAGTGACTAAAATGCTGATTAAAATTAGCTTCTAGTGCTACTACAGTTGCTCTAAACTAAATTTAAATTTGTTTATACTGTAAACTAACCCTTTCTATATAGAAAGGGTTCAGATCTTTCACTTTCAGCATATGTCAGATGTAATACCAAGTTACTCATTCCCTTTGTTAAGAACAAAACACGAATCTACTCCACTATAAATGAAAAATCTAGACCATTCTTTTTCCGTTACTCAACTTGTCCCAGTAACTTAGAGAAAGCTCAGTGAACAGAACTCATACTGTTACTTGAACTTAAATTCTTACTCAATTCAGGTCAGTTCTGGTTGCATTTATTTTTTAGCTCATACTATGTAACACGTTCCTGTTAACATTGCTAAGGATTTTTTTCCTGCTTCCTCTAATTACTAATTTAATAGATCAGCATTTTGCATTTTAAAAGGGATTGAAGTCCTTACTTCATAGAAAAATTGAACATTATATTCATGTGGGAGTAGGGGTAGAGATTTTACTGCACATTCCCTACATCATTTCTATATCCTACTGTGGTGAAGCTGGGTTTGTCACCAGTTCCTTACAGTAACAGTATTGCAGCAAGCCTGTCAATATAATCAGACTGTCTGAATGTCTTTGCCTGACAAACATCTTTAGCAGAGTTTCTTGTATCATATGACTTCAGATCTATTCCTTGCTTATATGTCTATTAAAAAATTTCTCTTAAAATGTAAAGTTTATAGTCCAATATTCTAACTTTGGATAAACAGAAACAATGTATCACGGAATCACACAATATGTTGAGTTGGAAGGGACCAACAAGGATCACCAAGTCCTGGCCCTGCACAGGACACCTCAAGAATCACACCATGTGCCCAAGAGCATTGTCCAAACGCTTCTTCAGTTCTGTCAGGCTTGGTGCTGTTAGAGCTTCCCTGGAGAGCCCCTACCAGTGCTCAGCCACCCTCTGGTTGAGGAACCTTTCCCTAATATCCAACCTAAACCTCCCCTGACACAAATTCAGGCCATTCCTTTGGGTCCTGTCACTGGTCACCACAGAAAAGAGATCAGTGCCTCTCCATCCTCTTCCCCTCACAAGAAGAAGATGTAGACTGCAATGAGGTCTCCCCTCAGTGTCCTCCAGGCTGAACAGACCAGGTGACCTCAGCTGCTCCTCATACAGCTTCCCCTCAAGGCCTTTCACCATCCTCATGGCCCTCCTTTGGACACTCTCTAGCCTTACATTAGGCTGTTGTGGCACCCAGAACTGCCCCCAGCACTCGAGGTGAGGCTGCCCCAGTGCAGAGCAGACTGGGACAACAGTGCTGTGCCTGATGTCCCCAGGACACGGCTGGCCCTCCTGGCTGCCAGGGCACTGCTGACCACGTTCAACTTGCCATCAGCCAGGACCCTCGAGACCCTTTCTGTGGTACTGCTTTCCAGCATCTGATTTCCCAGTCTATCTGCACATCCTCAACTGTTTGCTCCATCCTCAGCTGCAGAATCTGGCACTACCCATGTTGAACTTTACATGCTTGGTAATTAATTTGTGTACTCTGAACCTGAAAAGTTTTCCTAGGTGAATTGATGGGTGTAGCTGGAAAGAGACATAAGGAAATTAAGATTAATATCTGTATATAAGCTTTGATCTTGTGGCATTGTTCTGGAAATCTGACTTTTTCTGTGAGCTGATTGAAGATTGACTGTTATCACTTTCTGTTGCAGATGAGCCAACACGTTCCTTGAGTGGTCTTATCTTGAAGAATAATGTAAAAGCACATTTTCATAACTTTCCAAATGGGGTAACTGACTTCATTAAAAGTGAATGTCTGAACAACATTGGTGATTCCTCCCCTTTAATTAGAGCTACTGTAGGTAAGTTTGTTCTTAATGCTGCCCTCTGCATACTGAAGATGTTTCTGATATGGGTGAAAGCTGTATTAGGGACATAAAGAGTTACTAAATTAGTGAAATTTTTTGTTTCTTATAACTGTTGCAAGCTCACCATGCTTCAATGAAATTTTTCTTTATTGTGGATATAGAGATGTCATACTTCAGATTCCTGTTATCTTAGAAGTGATGTAGCAATTCAGTTCATCTTTCTTGAAATGTAAGATCTGAATCTTCCTAAATTGAGCTTGCTGCCAGCTTATATACCTAAATAAAGGAACACGATAAAGGCCTGATTTAAAAACTATTGCAGTGCTCTGATTGTATCAATGAAATGCTTCTGTTAGCTGATTTTCTACATCCCACCCTCTATACATACACATGTGCACATCATCATACCATACATAAGGCATTCATGTAAAGAGCTTCTGTCAGAAAACAATAGGTAAGTGTGGTATACAGAACTTCATAGTATTATAAAATCTTGAAATGCTTTCAGAAGAGACCTTAAAGATGATCTAGTTCCCGTGAGAAGTTTTATGTGTTACATAAATTTTTGATTTCGTAAATACTTTGTCTTGATATACAGCTTTCATAAAATACGTATATTTGTATTTTTTTACTTAGTTCAAGATAAAGTTGCTTTTCTGTCCATTCTTTGATAATATGATTTCCTCCAATGTTGTAGTAATTTTCCTGGTCTGCTCAAAGATGAGTAAAATGTAACATGGATTTGAGTTCTGAAAATGGGTATGGGTGTCAGTTCAGAAAGAAGTTCAGATTCTTTCAGATGTCTCCTTTTATAAAATAATCTACCAGTTACTATTTAGAATAATTTGCTTTTTCTATAGGATTCCTTCTCCAGGCATTCAGGTTATAGACTAAAGACTAGAGAAAATTACTCATTTCTTTGAGTAATTTCCTGCTGTCTTGCCAATTGTGAAGCTGCTTTACTATGAATTCTATTAATGACTGATGTTCCTAATGAGAGTAGAAATAAGTCTTTCAGCGGCAGGTACTCTTTGAATTTCAGGTTGTAGAAGTCATACTTACTTCTTTGTTTATAAGAGTTTTCAGTGGAGTACAATGCAATTAGCTAAGGAATGTATTCCAGCTCCATTTGGTTCACTATCTTAGGGTTGTTTGGTGTTGGTCTGTGGAGTATTTTTTTGAGGGAGTTAGGGGTTGTTAGTTTTCAAGCAGTTACTCTTTAAATTTTCCTGATAGGAGATGCTTGTGGATTAGTAGCTTAATTACTGTTCAGCTTCAAGTGATCTCTGCCGGGATTATTAGACATATATGAGCTCTGAAGATGAGTAGCAGCTGATGAACTACATGCTTGCATTAAGTGTTACTGTTTTGCATGTGTTTGGCACCTTTGTGTTTGAATTGCTGGATCTTTGTAGCTGTCTGACCTTGGTCCAGTACCCACTGGATTATTGGTACTAGTAGGTACTACCTACCTGGACTGCCTTCTTAGCATGAGTTGGCAGGTGGAGATTAGAGCTGCTGTTTCTGATGAGTACATGTTTTTGCAGTTCAAGCACTATCAATTTAATGAGTCAGTTGCAAATAATATCTCAGGAATTCTGAGAGCAAGAACATCAAAATGGCATCAGAGAAGATTTAATGCAGTATTCACTCTTCTTTGTGGTCTCTAATATGTAGTGCTAATCAGACAGAAGGTACTTTTTGGCCCAGATGGAGACAAGCTGGTTAATCGCATCTTCAGAAGTCACCTTGCTGAGGAGAATGAGCACATAACTTGAGACCAAATGATAACTGCACATTGTTTTATCCTTACTTAGCTTATCTTTATTCTAATCTCCAAATGAGTAGCACAGTGTATCTTCTCAGTGCTGTTAACCAGTGGTATAGATTTTAAAACCCCATGTGCAAATTTTGAAATGTAGATTCAAGCTGCCTTTGTTGAGGACCCACAAATATACCAGCATATAAATACGTCTCTTAAGAAAGTGTCTGCAACTGTTCTTAAAACTTTCTAGGGACTCTAGTCTAGTCACGACCTTAATATAGCTCCTGATTGAAAACAAGGAGGGAAAATAGTTTCAGTATTTGAAAGCAGTGGAGGAACTGGAGAGATTCACTGCAGGAGAAAATTGAAAGCTAACGATTGCCCTTTAAGGGGGAATTTTGTTATGAAGTTTAGCTTTTAAAAGTTAAAGAGTTCAGAAATCAGCTTCAGAAGTTACAGAGGCAAAGCACCATCTGTACAGAAAGTTTGTAATGACACGTATGGTCTGAATTGCATGCCAGACCACTTCAATCTCTGAAACCAGTTCTAGGACCTTAAAAGATCCAGCACATTGCATCAAAGGAATAATGCAAAATATTTACTAGTTTCTGTGTGTCCTGTCCAGGATGTCCTTTGCTCTGTAATGTTGTACTTTATTCTTCTGTATTTAACAAGAATTTTAGCATTTTATTCCAAATTAAAATTATATATTGTGTGTAGCTCATGGAAAAAGCTTGGGAAACTTTTTCCATCACTTTTTGCTTGGGAGATTACTAGTCGTAGTAGTGTTGAGTTCTTCTGTGTTTCTACTTATTAGAAGTAACTGCCAGTAGCATAAAGGATTGTGCTAGTTGTTACATTTTGCATTGAGGCAAAATGGACTCATACAAATTCAGTCCTATTTTATAAGTAGCTTTCTCTATCCCTGTCACCTAATTAGTTTTTCCCAGGATTTCTTTATGTGCTGGAAACAGAATTAGTGATTCTGACCTGTCTGTTTGCTGGCTCTCACAGCTCCTAACTGGATGACCTACCATAGTGTTTAACCTCTTAGTAGATATCTTGGTCTTAGAATATGTCCTTATTGTTTTGTGTAAACACAGTAAAGCTGTGAATATGTAATTTATCACTAGGTTGTAAGTTTATTGAATGACAGATTCCCACATTCATGCTTTCGTATCATAGTCAAAAAAGATGTGACTTTGGATGGATACTCTGTATTTATTAAAAGTCCAGATTTGTACAGTGTTTGGTAAATTTAGAGCCAAAACTGCCCTGCTGTGTTATTAATTATAAATTGTACATATATATAAATTTTGTAATTTATAATTTCCTTAACTGAAGTTACTTGGTGCTTGATTTCTAATACTGGAGCCCTTCATGGCAGCTGGAAGGAGAAACGCACCTTTGCTGTTCAAAGCCCTTAAAATAACATTTGTAATTAAATGTACTTCCTCTTTTTATGCATGCCAGTTCTTAACAAAACCATAACTTTCTGAGCTCTTTAGATATTTGAGAAAAGTACAAAAAATGTGTATGAAAGAAGTGAAAGCATGTGAGATCTCATTTTCTCCATTCTTCTGTTTCTTTCAGGCATTCTGATAACGACCATTGCCTCAAAAGGGGAGTTACAGAATTGGCCTGAACTCTTGCCAAAGCTTTGCAGCCTGTTGGATTCTGAAGATTACAATACCTGTGAGGTAAGGAGATTTATAGAAAGTAGAAGAGAATCATCTGAATTTCATTATTTCTTTCTCTCTTCAGAGGCACTATGTATATGTATTGTGTGTATGTCTGTATTTATACATACCCATTTGTTCTCCTTGCAGAATGGTGGCTCAAATTTGATTCTTTTTCTTCTACCTGTGATCCATGTTCTTACTGTTCATTCAAGCAAACTGATTTTCTTTGCATAAAAGAAGAATAAGATTCCAGATGGATAATCAGCTTATCTCAGTTCAGAAGTGTCCTGAAATTACTGCTGTGTGATGCCTACTCTTTTAGGCACCATTAGCATTATTAAGCTGATGTTGAATTTTGTTTTATATAAAAGTAGTGTTCATTCTTCTTGTAACTTAACCTGGAAGAATGATCGATTCCTATATCAAAGTGAAATGAACTGTTTTGTTTAGTCTGTATGAAGGGAAATAAGTAAATAACAGTTATAAACTAACAGAAAAAATAAAAAGCTATGTCTGATGTAAAAAAATAGAAGATTGTGATCACACGATTTGAAGTACTTGCTAACATCTCCATGGAAGTGTGAAACATGTATAAAGTGAACCTCAGAGATGACTAATGTTCCAAGATACCATGTTGTTGTGTAGGGTTTTGTGCTTCTTCTTCTTCTTGGGAAAAAAACCCCACATTTGAAAATGAAACTCACATTGACCATCATCTTTGTTTTGTCCCATAGTGAATTATTAAAAGAAATACAATTATATGTGCAATTAGTTTGGATACCTCTGCTCATTCTACTTACTTCTCAAATAAAAATTAGCTTTTAATTGTTCTTTGAAATATATTTAGATAGATGAGCATCAAATCAAACTAAAATTATCATTTAGTCATTGCTGACTCTCCCACCTTGAGAGCTGACAGATGCTCAGATGCTGGTTTAACTAAAATGCCTTTTAGACTATTTCAATTTATTTAGTTAGTTAATTAGTTAGCTGCATTTACACTATTAACTAGCTACATTTACTGTGTTGTGCTGGCATTACCCATTCTATATGAAGTCTTAAATTTTGTTTTCTTCAGAATGTGAAAGAAAATGCTTACTTGTTCATTCATTTTTAAACAGGGTGCATTTGGTGCTCTTCAGAAGATATGTGAAGATTCCGCTGAAATTTTAGATAGTGATGTGTTGGACCGGCCACTCAATATCATGATACCTAAGTTCTTACAGTTCTTCAAGCACAGCAGTCCAAAAATACGGTAGGTTTATGAGTTGTACTTACAGTTACCTGCTAAAATTCTATTTACATTAGCAGCAAGGCTACTATTTTGTAGATCTGTTTAAAGCCTGATTAGTTTTTTTAAATAATCCTGCAGAGACCCACAGAGATTCCATGCATCAGTAATTTTCCTGTTTTTTTCATAGTTAATACAAAAATCTCACCTCTTCATACAATCCGTCTATAACTCTGAAAATCAAATAGCTTCTTTTAAGTTTTTGCATATTATTACAAAAGTTCAGTGCTGTGCTTAGAACTTATTATTATGATTAGAAATAACAATTTTACATTACTTTTGTAATGGCTTCAGCAATGGAAGAGTAAAAATTCTTTTGCTGACAAAAGTTTCTGAGTTCTGACAGAAGAAAAAATTCTGCATTTAACTGAAATTCCAGCAGAATCAAATTAAATTGATTCATTGTACCTGTCACTGTAAAACTATGTTAATCTCTCCAAAGTAGCCATATAAAAGGAAAATTCTAGAATTAAATTGTCGCTGCTAATATTCATTACAAAGAACTGTAGCTTTTACCCTGAACTGAGCGAACAGAGTGCCCCTGCCACAAAGAAGGCTAATGGTATCCTGGGCTTGAGTATTGCCAGCTGGTTTAAGGGAGGTGATCCTTCCCTTCATCTTCCAGGTGAGATCACACCTGAAGTACCATGTCCAGTTCTGGACTGTTCAGTGTAAGAGAGACATGGATATACTGGAAAGACTCCAGCAAAGAGCCATATCAGGAAAGGCCAAGAGAGTTGGGACTCACCAAGATATGTAAATACTTTAAGAGAAGGGAGGGAAAAAAAAATGCACAAGCTCTTTCCAGTCATGCCCAGTGACAGAAGCAGAGGCAGTAGCTGCAAACAGAAACTCAGAATGTTCTTTCTGAATATCAGAAAACACCTTTTTTGCTGGGAGGGTGACCAGTCACTGGCACAGGTTACCCAAAGAGGTGATGGAGTCTCCATCCTTGGAGATAGTCAGTAGCCAGCTGGATGTGGTTCTGGGCAACTGGCTGTAGGTGGCCCTGCTTGAGCACAGGTGTCAACCAGATGACTTTAAGAGGTGCTTTCCAACCTTAATCATTCTATGATTCTTTGTGACGCTGTGAAATGTGTTTTATCTTCTCTTTGAAAATTTAGAAAGTCATCTATAAAAGATGCTCACTAAGAAAATTATGAAATTAAGTGTGAACTTGGTTTTGTGGAAAGATAAACTTAATAATTCTCTGGAGTTGGGAGAGAGGCAGAAAAACATGCTTTTTTCCTACCACACTGTACAGTCTTTCACTTTTTTCCTGTGTTGCTATGTTCATGGCTTTGACACCTAAATCAGTTTCAAGTTTAAAGGCTACTTGCTTACCCACAGCCTAATTTCAGTACATGGTGCTGAGGTGTGAAGAGGACTAGTTTTGTCAGCAATACTTTAAATCTCTCAAAAGACAAATTTTGAACAATGTTTTATGACAGAGTCCTCCAAGGAATGTCTTAACAGAATGGAAATTTGAAGTTACAGTAGTAAAAATACTATCATGAATCTTCAAAGGGTTCTACATGTAGTTTTGCCTTGTACCTCTGCCTTGAGAATTTGACTTTTGTGTCTGAGAATGAAAAAGACCTGTAATGATGGCTTTGCATGAAATGGAATAGGAGAACAATGCTTCATTTCTTGGAATGTTTGTTCCACAAGTGTTTTCATATGTATCCAACTACAAGTGTATTTTTATTCTAAGCTACATCTATATTGTGAACTCATTCTGGTCTCAGTAAATTGCAAACATATTGCAAAGATGGTTGCATACTTAACAGCGAAGAAGGTCAAGCTAAAATACTGCCATATTGACTTGTATGGAATTATTATATTCCAAGAAGATCTCAGTCACAAAGTGCTAAAAAAGAGCATAAATACTGTTCAGAAAAAATATGCCAGCTGTAGTCATTGTAGCCTATTTACTGAATACCTTATTTTTAAATATTTATTAGGTATATCAGAGTATAAGGCAGTACTTAAAATGTAGTTTAGTATTTTTTTTGTTGGTAATGCTAGAGATGCATAGATTTGTTCTCTCTTGCCTTTGAAGATATTTGGTTTATGCTTTTAATGCCTGAGTACACTTTAAAAATGTTTTTAACTCAAACATATATTTTAACTGTTTCTGTTGTAGGTCTCATGCAGTAGCATGTGTCAACCAATTTATCATCAGCAGAACTCAAGCTCTTATGTTGCACATAGATTCTTTTATTGAGGTGGGTGTGTATTCTTGGTTGGAGGTTTAAGTCAAATTATCTATCGGATTTATCAAGAGGTTTCAACTACATTTTACAACCACCTCTACCCCTAAACTCTCCATTTCTCATTGCCCATTTTTAGCTTAAGCCCCCATGGCTTCAAGTTCACTCTGTATGCTTGTGCTCAGAGCTAACCACACTGTGAGCAAAAGAAGTAGATGTATTTCAAAAGATGTTTCCTTTTCCTAAGTAGGGAGAACTCTTGTTGTGCAAAGGTGCACAGGTAATGGCAGCAGTCTGTCCCTTACCTGTCCTGGGAAGTGCATGTCACTGGGCCTATCTGCCTGTCTGAATACTGTTACTGAACTTGGATTAAAAGGTTCCGGCTTGTCTAGAGTATTTTATTTGCTTCTTTTATGTACTGACACAATTTATATTAAGAGTAAATATTATCCAGAAGTACTGTTCTTGTACAAGTGTTAATACACAGTGTCATATTTATGTATAAAATATACACTGAGAGGCTGAAGAGTCAATTTGCTAACCCATATGTCTTTAAAAAATAAAATAGTATTCTGAGGTGTGCATTGGGCAAGTATAGAGGTGTAACTATCTCCTTTAGTCAGCCAGTAATGTCAATTCTAATACAAGTTGAACTTGATGAATTGATGTTTTTCAACTGTTACTACTTTCCAACAGAATCTTTTTGCACTGGCTGGTGATGAGGAGCCTGAAGTACGCAAAAATGTTTGCCGTGCTCTTGTAATGTTGCTGGAAGTTCGAATGGATCGCCTGCTTCCTCATATGATTAGTATAGTTGAGGTGAGTCTCATTTCCTAGATGTTCCGCAGATTCCCCTGTTTGACATTTCAGAAATAATAAATAAAATGTATTCATCAGAACAGGTGTGTTGGTCTTGCACTTGCTAGCTCTTTGTTTCCCTTTAAGACGGACATTGCAAAACATTCTTCTTATCTAATTGCAAATTGACATTGTGTTTGAAGGCAATGCATATGGCAGTTGTTTATTCTTCATTAAGTCAATTATCCCTAAATGGCTGGGATCACAGCCAGGCATTGACCCTAAGTGCAAAAATTATGTTAAAAATCTAGCACTAGTGCTGTAACTGCTCCATTTTACACATTAAAGCTGTCACTTTTTGGGATGTGCTGACTGTAACCAGGATAAAGAATGTTATTTTACATTCCTGAGATGCTCTTTGAGCTGCTAATTAAGAAGTTCTAACATAAAGGTTCTATTTTATACAACTAATTTATTTTATATTTTGTAGTACATGCTTCAAAGGACCCAGGACCAAGATGAAAATGTGGCTTTGGAGGCATGTGAATTTTGGCTGACTTTGGCTGAACAGCCAATTTGTAAAGAGGTATTATGTCGGCATCTTACTAAGTAAGTATCAAGAATTACAACTCATACTTGTTTCCAGACAGTCCTCTTAAAATTTCAGTTGACTTGTTCATGGATACTCTCAGAGACAGTGTATATGGCTTGCATTATGCTTAGAAAAATTCCATAGCTAATTCTTGTGCATGGTAAAATTGAAAAGACTTCTGAGGGTTTCAGACCCAGTGAACTCCAGAAACAACTTAACTGTGTCACTGTAGTGCTTACCTCGAATTTAACAGCTGTTACACTTCATGTGAATGCAAAGATACAGTAAAATGCACTTAAGTGAACAACTCCACGTGACATTATCCATAATATCTGGTCATCTTGAACTAGTCGTCTTGACTACTGCGATGTAGGCATCTCTGTGCAGTGCTTCAATGTGCATTGTCATACAAAGGGTTCTTCATTTGAAAAAGAGAATAAAGCAAAATGGCACAGCTTGGATTTAGGAATCAATTTTGTATCAATTACTCTTACAAGTTAATGTGGAAAAAAAAGCCTGTACAATTTGTTCCTTCATACTTCTGCAGCCTGATAGTAGTATAAGTTTCAAAACATACTTCATCAAAGTTTCAAAAAGTTTTCCTATGCCTCAAGAGATAGGTCTTTGATTGAATGGGATAAATATCCATGTGTGTAATGTAAATATATTTTTTTCTGCAACAGTGCTTGCAACTTCCTCCAGACTAATTTGAAATCTTTCACAACAGGAAATTAGTTCTTCAGTGTTGCCATCAAATGAAAACTCTTTCTTTTCATTTATTCTTTGAAGATTTTTTAAATATGGACAGAGTTCTCTCAAGATTTTGAGTGGAAGAACTGAATGACAAGGAGACACATCGTTCTCAGCAAAAATAGCATTGAAGTAATTAAAATAGAAAGCAAAATTTTTCGTTTTCCTAACCAATTAAAAAGTATAAAATTGAGATTAAAACATGCACTGCTGCAGAGAAAGACTAGGAGTTAAAACCAGGAGAATGTGTTACAAAAAATTATTTTAAAATTTCAAAATGGTCTGATTTAATTCCTGGTTTTGTAGTTCAAAAGGCAAAAGAATGATAGATCCTACATAATAGAAGTTCCCAGCACACACCACATAGTTAACAACTATTAGTATTAAATCTCTTTTGGCCTACATGAACCTTGACATTGCAACAGCATCATACTAATTTTTTAAAATTTAAAAAAGCTTTTAAATATCTAGAAAAATAAATTATTAAGAGTCATATCATGTTTTTCACCATGATCTTTCAATGTCATGTGTGTTTAAGGCAACTTATTTATTGTTGAGTCCTGCTTGACTAGGGAGTTATATAAGCTTGTCAGTATTTGATAATCTTAAATTTTTGTATGTTAAATTAAAAGTGAGACAAGATCTTAAAATGTGGTTTCTAATATCTATTCCATTTTACGCCTGTAGGCTTTTTTATAAAATGTATATTTCACAAAGTATGCTGCAGAAATGCCAATGAATTGATGATATAATGTTTATACTTACTATTCCTTCATTTAAAGTTTAGAAAATAATGTGACACTGCAGTGTGTGATTATTAGAGCAAGCCTGACACTTTCAAAAACAATACATGCAGAATATAGCAACATTGGGTCTGTCACTGTTGCTGTGTCATCCGTGGTTATTAGTTTCATTTGGCTTATATATTCTTACACATTTTTTCTTTTGTTGTGGTGAACATGTTTTAATGGGAAGTATTTTACTTTTTTCCTTAGTTCTTTTTTAGCTATACTTCTATACAGTTGGAGCTCTATAGCCATAATCTGTTTAATAATTAAGTAAATCCTAATATGGATTAGTCAAGATTTCTGCAATGTTGAAAGCTTGTCTTACTGAAGTAATCATGAGATAATAGAAGAGATTAATGTAGTTCCGCCTCCATCTTTAACAGTAGTGAGGTAAAATCTTCATTGACAAGTAAATAAAGTGACAAGTACTATTGGCAAGAGTCAATTTATCGTGTATATTATGGGAGTTTGAATTCTTACTAAAAACCTATAGATGCAATTTCTGAAAGGTCCTTCCAAATAAGTTCATCAGTTGTGTCATTGGACTACTTCTATTTAAAAGTTTGTAATTTGAAATAACACTTTTTCTCATTACAAAGTATTGATGAATCTTATGACATAGGACTTGGTTTAGGTATCTCTTTTTATCTGGCTAAGGTATTTCTCTTTTGAGTTGGGAGGTGAAGGTTACAACCAAAAGTATGGCCCATATAAATTCAAACTGTTGCTTTTTTATGTGTTACTTTAATATGTATAAATATTTCTTTGTAGGCTGATACCTGTGCTGGTAAATGGTATGAAATATTCAGAGATTGATATTATTCTGTTGAAGGTGAGCACCAGTTTCTTTTACTTTGTTGGAATAGTTGGTTATGTTCTGACCTCTAAATCATAATGATTCAGGTCAGAGTGGGCAGACCTAGCCTACCATCTCTTCAGTGGAGAATTAACTTTCTGGAGCAAAGTATGCTGTTGCAAATACTAAATGCACCTGATGCTGTGTTTGTTGGAAAATAATCTGTGGCTCTCCTGCTTTGTCCCAGTCCCCTCCCACACAATTTAGGCAAAGCTGGGATATTATTACCATGAACTATTGCAAGAATTCAGCATTAAAAATGTTCGGAACTAATTCTAATGCCTTCCAGGTTGAATACCTAGCTTTTTCTATCACTACCTATGTCTGTGTATCAAAATTTCTTAATCACCTCTTTCTATTTCATTCCCATTGTGTAATGTCTTGATAAGAAGGTTACTTTGGGGGTGAGCATACCTCTCTTCCTTGTATCTTTCTATTGCTTTTCTGGTAAATACAGCAGTAGAACACAGAAACAGTGACATTTTTTTGGTTGAGCAGCTCAGGTACACTGACAATATCTTGAACTTACAAAATCTTGAACTAAAACTACATTGTTAATTTTCTTGAGCAATACAGTTGGACGAGTTTTTCTAATAAAACAATTTGATGACAGGGGGATGTTGAAGAAGATGAAGCTATTCCAGATAGTGAGCAGGATATAAGGCCTCGTTTCCATCGTTCGAAGACGGTGGCTCAGCAACATGAAGAAGATGGTATTGAAGATGATGACGATGATGACGATGAACTTGATGATGATGATACTATTTCTGACTGGAATTTAAGTAGGTCAAAGTAACATGTGAAAAGCTTTGAATAAGAGCTACTTGCATAATACAAGAAGCACAGTAAAAAGACAAATTTGTGTATAAGAAATACCAAGGCTTTTTCGGTTTGTTGGAGGGGGGAGCCTTTGAGATGACACTTTGACTTTGTATTGGCAAAAGCTATCCATCTGTAAGCTTATTTTGAATATGGCAGATTTAGTAACAAATATTTATTTTATACAATTCAATTGAGCTTTCAGACTTAATATTTTATGAAATAATAAAATTCCTGTATCACATGTTTAAATTCAATTTAAAAAGAGAAAAAATAGCTTTGCACATTGATAACTGGAGCAAGCTTTAATAATGCTTTCTTTAATTTCAGTCTTCCCTCTAAAACTGGGTTGTATTTGGTTTGGTTTGGGTTGGTTTTTATTCCCATGTGAACATTCTACTACCTGTGGCCCTTACAGGTATTTCTTTTGTCAGTGAGGAATTTACTTCTCAGTAAAGTACTTTAGTTGTGAAGGTAGAAGATGGCTCTGAGGAAACCAGAGTTCAGATATCTTGTTGGGAGGTTCATAGGACCTTTAGGTTAATAGGCTATGTTATAAGGAAAGAAAATACCACAAACTGTTTTTTAAGGTCAGTGACAGAAAATATCTGGTGAAATTCTGACAAATCTGATTTGAATTTACTTTGCAAACAAACTCATTGTGGAATAATGCTTTGAGATGTGGGCATAGCCACATAGGTCTTTTTCCCCAAGGCCACAAGTTTTCACAACAGGTGAATTTAACTTCAGGCTTATCGATGTATCTGAGTCATATCTGAAGAATTACTGCTGTTGAAAATATGTGTGCAAATATGCTTGTTTCTGTAAAGCTATATCTTGGAAAAAAAGTGTAGTTTTATATTCTTATTATTCTTTTTGTCACTGCTGTGTGTAGAGATTGCAGCATTAAATATGCATTTTCTGAGAAAGCTGAAATTACATAAGATGCTCTGTGGCACACGATTTTGAGTAAAATGGTGAGAAAGATGAAGTTGTTCAGGAATGGTGGCCTAAAAGAGAAAGAGTAGAACACTTCAAAAATGTGTAATGACATATGTTATTTGGATTTGAGAAAATTTGTATTATCTGAAAATCAGAATTGTGTGCCCTATTACATATCTAATGTTCCATATTTGACTTCCAGTTTGAACAGAGATGAAGCACCAGCATAGCTTCACAATTTAGCAGCATTGCTTACAAATGAGACCAGTGCAATTCTTTATGGCAGATTAAGAAGGAATTTATATTATGGCTTTTTAAGAGCTGTGGCCTTGCCCAGGAGCACGGTGGATCCCTCTGTAGTGTAATGGAGTGGACGTATGTTCCCTCCTGGTGCACTGAGAATCCACTGGCAGCTCAGAGTTAAAAAGCGTGTTTGTATAATAAGCAGAGATTAACACTGTTAATTCTCTTCAGGGAAATGTTCTGCTGCTGCTCTAGATGTCCTAGCTAATGTATTTCGTGATGAACTTCTACCACACATCTTGCCACTTTTGAAGGAATTGCTCTTCCACCCCGAGTGGGTAGTTAAAGAATCTGGTATCCTTGTTCTTGGTGCAATTGCTGAAGGTAAGGCAACAGTTCATACCAGGTTTCTGATTTTTAAATTGGTTCTAAAGTAGCTTGGGTGAACTTACTAAGGCAAGCAAGTGTCTGTCCTTAGCTGGTTTGATTTTAGTAATTAATCTCTTCATCTACTGATAGGTACTGCAGTTGTTTTATTTTTAGTTTTCAAATTTGTGCACGTTTGGGAGGCTAAACAGATTACATGATTCCTTTTATTTATCCTTTTCTAAACTTTGCAGTATAGATGTTTTGATGTCTCTCAAAATACTAGCTTGTTTTCATAGAAGAGAAATATTTAATAAATTTTAGCCTTAGATTTTAAGTGTTTTCAGAAATGGCGAAGACCATTTCTGTGACTTCAGTACACTAAGATGCCTTTTGTAGATAGTCCTCCAATTAAAATAGGTTAACTTCCATTCTTTTTTAGTTCCTCACAGTCTTGCTTAGCTTTTGGCTGAAGTTCCAGCATCTTTGTCCCTTTTGCAAGATAAAGAAGTAGATTTGGGTTCATGCCCAGATTAACTTTTTTTTCCCTCACTGTCTAATGAACATACTTCTTTTTACTGTTATTAGAAAAGTTTTAGTTGGTTTGGATTTCCAGCTCTGACAAGGTGGAAGTTAGTACTTCTGGAAAATCTCAATGTCTTATTGCCCTTGCTGACCTGAAGGGTGCAGATTTTAATCCTGGTCAATATTGGTATGATTTTAGGAAAAAACTAAGAAATCTGAATTTCTAAGGAATCCTTTCTTATGTGATGATTTCTTGTCAAGTCTTTCTCTGCTTGGTATTTTCTTGTTTATTTTGAGTAGACTGAAGTAGGAGCTTCAGAAACTTTATTTGGATGTACTTTACTACATTCAAAAAAGTATTTCTGGAAATTGGGGAAGCACTGAAGTAGAAATGTAATTGAAAAGAATATAACTTTAATTGCTTATTTAATTAATATATAATAATTTTAATAATTTTATTATGTGATATTATAATAATTATAAT
Source organism: Lonchura striata (assembly GCF_050655825.1). Lineage (NCBI taxonomy): Eukaryota > Metazoa > Chordata > Aves > Passeriformes > Estrildidae > Lonchura > Lonchura striata. The sequence continues at coordinate 72,620,368 of NC_140740.1, forward strand.
TATTATTTACATAAGAGGGTTTTTTTATAACTTTATATAAATTAATTAGACTTGCTTTGTTAAAATAATTGTATTTTTAATGGCATGTTGTATACCTACGTGGTAGAGAATGAAAATGTCTCTCATAGGAAACAGAAAACAGTGGAATTTTTTCATTAATCCTGGTACTGCAATAGCTATATTTTTCTTTCCAGGCTGCATGCAGGGTATGATTCCATATCTTCCAGAGCTAATCCCTCACCTTATTCAGTGCCTCTCTGACAAAAAGGCTCTTGTGCGCTCCATTACATGCTGGACTCTTAGTCGCTATGCACACTGGGTAGTTAGTCAACCCCCAGACACATACTTGAAGCCATTAATGACTGAGTTGCTAAAGCGTATCTTGGATAGCAACAAGAGAGTACAAGAAGCTGCCTGCAGGTAAGCCAAAGCTTTAGAAAACATCACTATCCATTACATTGTATTTTTTTACCATGAGAAACTATTTTCATGCCCTTAATCAGTCAATGCGTGACTCCATTTCTAGCTCTTACTCTTCCTCTTAAATTAGAGTAGATGCAATTGTCTCCCAAATTGTAATAACATGAAAAAAGTTAACATCTATTTCTCTTAGTGCAGTTTGTTTTCAGAGTATGTAAAGCAGCAGTTTAAATAATTGATTGCACTAAATTAGCTGTTTGCAACACTTACTTTCAATATGTGCTGTTTCATTGACCAGAAATTTGGCCTTTTTAAAAAATGTCTGTGAACATGGTCAGAACTGAATACAGTGGAAAGCTGTCCTATCATTGGATTACTGAAAGTGTTTGTACTTAGCATGACCAAAACATTTTGCTTGTGGTTATTTCAAGGGATATTACCCTTCTCTTGAAGCGACATGCTGGGAGGTAAGATTCCCTTCTCCCACTCCAGTTCTTTAAAAAAAAAAAAAATTACTGCTTAATTAGTGGACACAACATTAACAGAATGGGAATGTGTGGACTCCCTATTGCATCAAAAAAGTTTTACATGTCAGTTTTTGTCAGACTGGAATGTACACAACTAGCTTTCAATGTTTCTTCAAGTAGCAGTTACATCTGCCTCTGAACACTTGAAACATAATAATAATAGTAATAGTAGTAATAATAATAATAGTAATAATAATAATAGCCACCCCAAAATGTCAATAGTGCCTAAGGAGAGTGATTAATTTAGGGTTCTTGGGCTAAGTTTTGCTCAAAAGGAATCTATATTCTTGCCTGAGAACAGATACAATGGCTTTATGAAATGTACTTAGTAAGATTTAGAAATTAAACACTGTTTCCTTTTTGTCTGCAAAAATTTGGCTAGCAAGTTTGGGTAGCTTTAATGTTTTTTCTATTTATTCTATTAAAAAAAAACAAATGCAAAACCCAAAAAACAAGCAAAACAAACAAGAAACCAAAAAAAATAGCCAAAGGAAAATCTTCCACTTCTCCACTTCTCTTCAAGCTTTCCTCATCCACATGGCTGAAAATCTGCATTTAGTTGAACACAGCTGTTTTGTGGTGTAGTTAAATAACCACACCTGGCAATTGTGACAGATGTGCAATGGGCCATGGAAACCAGGAAATCTAGAATGGAAATATTAAAAATTACAGTACACCTGATTTTTTTTTATTATTATAAGTCCATTGTCAGACTTGGAGCAAGTTTTGAGATACTTTCTTTAGAGCAGAGATTCACTAAAATTACTGTTGCAACTAAAAAACTGGGAAACTTCACTGTAAGGAAAATGTAGAGTTGTTCCAGGTCAAAACATATTTACTAGCTTTTTTAATTGCAAGGAAATACAGTGAACCTTCATGGACAACGGCAAAGAGCTTTATCTCAACTCTGAGTAGTTGCATACATTGTTTATGTCTACCAAATTGGAGATTGGTCATAGGATACTGTATGTTTTTGTTCCTTAAATTCTGTATGGTAGCAGATGTCTAACATTCACTTCTGTACTTTCAAGAAACTGCTCCTTTACTTGACGACACACAGAATGATATTTTACTGAAATACATTTTTCTACTCAAGTTGTATGCCTTTCTGAAAGAATGCTTAATAATAAAATAAAAAATAAATAATAAATAATTAAATAAATGATGTAAAGATGATAGCCATTTAGGATTCACAGTTCTCTTGTGTTTAAAACCTCCATTTCTGTATTTGGTAGCAGACAGTAGAGTGTTTATCTCATGCAGTGATGCATGTATTTTAGTGCAGAGATAAGCTAATAATCTTGTTGAGAGAGCTAGGCCACCATATCTTCAAAAGCTCCGTAATTTTTCCCTTTCCTTAATGTTTCTCTGAAACAGTGTCTCTGGTGTAGGGGGATTTTTTTTGTTTCCTTTCATTTTGGATGGGTTTCCTTAACTCTACTGTTGAAACACTGGATAGACAAGGTGAAAAGTTTCCATGATGTCATGATGTGTGCTTTGACCAAGTGCAGCTAAAACTGTTCATCCTCTGTATTTGCTTTTAGTTTTCCATGTCTTTCTATGTATTTTTCTGTGTAGTAAACAGCTGACAGTACCAGGTGATGTTTGTATTGTACTGGCACAGCAGCATCAAAATGTCTAGGTGCAGCTACTGTGTACATTGAAGATAATGGTCCATTTTTAACTTAAATAATCAACTTTTGTTGAGGCTCCTTCTGTTTTACTTAGTATATTGTAGCTTTTTAGCTAATGCTTTTCTTTTTAGTGGGAGACTCCCTAAGGAGTTTTATGGAAATACATTAAAATTTTGTTCTTCACAATGTAAAAGCTGGATCCTTATGGGTGATTTTGTGTTCAGTTAAAAAATATCAAAGTTATTTAAGTATTACCTTTTTGGAAGTATATCATACATTAATTTGAGGACTTAAATACAGCTTTATGTTAAAACAGAAATACGTTAAGTAGAGCATTTTGGAGTTGTCTTGTTTCATTGTTTCCAAGGTACTAACCTGTTTTATTTTCCTTCAGTGCCTTTGCTACTCTAGAAGAGGAGGCTTGTACAGAGCTTGTTCCTTACCTTGCATATATACTTGACACTTTGGTCTTCGCATTTAGTAAATACCAGCATAAAAACCTGCTCATTCTTTATGATGCTATAGGAACTCTAGCAGATTCTGTAGGACATCATCTAAATAAACCAGTGAGTATACCTTATGTTCTGTAGAAGGAGTTACTGTATTTAAAAAACTTGTTCAGAGTTTTTTGTAGTGTGCTTTTTATGTTATAAACTAGAAATGCTGATATTTCCATGTACCTTTTATTGGTGCGACATGCTTACAGATAAAATAGACTGCACATAATTTTCCCACTACACAAATATTTGCCATTTTGAGTAAACAAGCAAAAGTATGCGATTTGTTGTGAAATGTGCTGTTCATCATGGTTTTCTTCATGCTTCAAGTTTTTTTAGCTCAGAGATGATGTCACTATAGATACCCCATTTGGACAAAGCACAGGCAAATGTGGTAGGGTTATTTTTAGTGTACATGTATGTAGCAGAAGATGTACATGTCATATATTTGCATCTTATGATGATTATTGAAACTTGTTTTATTTCTCTATAGCACTTCAAATTACATATACACCCTAGGAAAAAAAAAGATTTTAGTTGTTTCTATTTTACTTGCCATCTTGATCCCCACACCATCAATAACCTGTTTTTCAGTCTCTCTCTGAGCCTGGCCACCTTGACGTTTTACAGCGTCAGGAGGAAGCTAAATGACAGCTCCTGATGAGGGTGGGACTTTAGTCAATTAGAATTTTGTATCTTTGGACATAGGAAAACCAATTGGCTCCTTGGATACCTTCTGCAAGCAACAGCACTGTAGAGGTGCCTTGCTTAATGTTCTTATGACTGTGGCTGTGCAGTGGCAAGGAATCCAACTTTATCTAGAAGGACTAAGTGCCTCCTTTTGGAGGGATAGGAAATTTCTTTGTGGATGGTTAGTTTGAGGAAGAAGTTTAGAACTTGTGGTCATGGATATAGGGTTGTAGCATCAAGGCAGTAGAAAATGATTGAGAAAAGCAGGTGGCACATGTAGAGCCAAAATGTAAATATAAAAATGTTTTCAGTACATCTTGGGGCAGTCAGATATGTAACCTGGGCAGCTATGCTAAAACCAAACTTGGAGGAAGATACTCCTCTGTAAAGATACTTAAGTGCTTTTGGAAAAAATATCAAACACAAATTGTAAAATCTAGTATTAAAATATTTCTATGAATTGCAACAGTGATTGAATTACAGTACACCTGTTTGTTCCTTTATTTGAAAAAGTATATCTCAGTTATTTTTTAACTTTGAGATAGAGTGGTAAGCAGTAAAGTGTTTTAGCAGCATTTTCATCCTAAACAGGAATATATTCAGATGCTAATGCCTCCATTGATCCAGAAGTGGAACATGCTGAAGGATGAGGATAAAGATCTCTTCCCTTTATTAGAGGTAAATGTTAAAATGTGAATATATTTTATCAACTTTTTTTAGAAATTTCTTTTTTTAATAAAGGCGTTCTTCCTAGGAAATAAGACCATAAAAGCTGACATTTTTAGCTATTTTCCATTAGGGAAAAAATATTCTGACCATGGTAAAAAAAATTTATGACTGAATAAATGTCCTTAGGTTTAGCTGAAATAATTTAGATTTTATTCTGCCATTTTGGAGTGTTTTCTTGGATAGGATTCTTTTACCAAAAAAGGTTCTATCCTCCTTTTATTCTTGTCTTCTTTCTCCTTGCTCTTCCTTCATCCCTCCATTAAAACTATTGTTAGACAAGCTGAAGGTATGAACCAGGCCATGTAGTCTAATGCTCTTTACTTGCTGTGTGTGAAGCACCTCTAGAGGAAAACACCTCCAGAAAAAATTAGTTTTGTAACTCTTAGGTTATATTAGGGCTTGTTCATGGTCAAGATTAGTGTAAGTGCTGTCTGAATTATCATAACTGGTTTTGCATACATTTTCTTGGCTAATTGTTAAGAAGATGCTGCTGCTGAGAAATTTTCTCAACTGGTGTATGCAGGAGCGAGTAACAACTTGCTGATAGTTGCCTTGGCACAGCTGAATTGTTACTGCCTTTCTAGGTAGCATTTACTTAATCAGTTACTTGTTGGTGTACTTAAAATCCTAAGTTCCAAATTGCCTCTCCCAAGTAAAAGACTCTTCAGGCATGTGAAGAAAAGTAGTGATCACTTTATCTCTCTCCATTTTTTTTTTAATTCCAGTGCCTGTCGTCAGTTGCTACTGCCTTGCAATCTGGCTTTCTTCCATACTGTGAACCTGTGTACCAGCGCTGTGTAAATCTGGTGCAGAAGACACTTGCACAAGCCATGGTATTTTGCTATAACTATTCCCATGTTACTTCACTAAACCAAAGTGTTAACTATGTAAAATTAGAGGTGTGCAGGGAAATTGAATATCTACCTGAGGATGCAGTTCTGCAGCTTTTTTATCATACTTCTGAGAAAATCCAATATAATTTTGAAAATATGTACTTATTTGTTTACAGTTGCATAATGCTCAGCCAGACCAATATGAGGCTCCAGATAAAGATTTCATGATTGTGGCTCTTGATTTACTCAGTGGTTTAGCTGAAGGACTTGGAGGCAATATTGAACAGCTAGTGGCTCGCAGCAATATCCTGACACTAATGTATCAATGCATGCAGGTGAGATGAATAACGTGTTTGATCTACACATGTCCTTTATTCAGAGAATCAGCAACTCGTCTAGAATTGTAATTTTTTTCTTCCTCTCTTTAGGACAAAATGCCTGAGGTACGGCAGAGTTCTTTTGCATTGTTAGGTGACCTGACAAAGGCATGTTTTCAGCATGTTAAACCTTGCATCGGTATGTGGATTTTACATGTTTAATGACTTGTTTTCCAAATGTCTAAGAGATTGTATTAGACATTGTTATGCTCCTTGTTCTGTGGGTTGCCTTTTTAAGGTGTGATACATGGTAATTTTCTGTAAAAGTCTTTTGTCCCTTTAAAGAAAACATGTTCCTCTTTTTGTGGACAGTGCAAAAGTTGATTTTTCTTCTTAATTTTTATCGCTCTTTTTGTTCTACTAGAATTTATTGTTAAGTAAAAATATGTCTAATATATAAATCCAAAAATGAGGTAGAGGATAAGGTTTTACTTTGTTTTTCTGCTTTGTTTTTTATTTCTGTGGAAAGTATCAGTGATACACTTCCACAATGTTTGGTCTTTCTTCCCACAGATACTGTTGAGATGCACTTGCCAAATGAGTGTTTGGATAGGCTTGGAATTTAAAATTATTTGGCAGATGTTATAATGACCTTTTTGACACACTTTTCTCTAAAGTTTAATCAAAGATATAATTGCCTTCTAGTCTTTGTTGATATTTAAGGGGTAGCTGAATACATAGTTATGTAGGTGATCTGGGGGATGTTCAGCCATATGATAAAACTAGTGCTTGTAGCTGTGGTTTTTTTCCTTCTCTTCCCCTCTCTCTCCTCTCACCTGAGAAAGGGAAGGAGAGAAGATTTCTACATAAAAGTTACATAAAGATAAACCCTTTTAGGAAGATTCTAAAAGCATTATTTGAAAATACTTGGATTTATCTGCTTAGGTTCTAAATTCCAGATGAATCTGATAGATAGCTGGAATATAGCTCTTGTTAATCTGAATGTAACACTTTCCAAGTATTTAAATAGGTTTACATTATCTTTTTCTTAAACATCCCTTTTTTCCCCCCCTCACAATCCTAAAGAAAAGGACAAGATGGTTGTATCATGAGTTTTTAAAATGTTTTTCTTTCTAGCTGATTTCATGCCAATTTTGGGAACCAACCTAAACCCTGAATTCATTTCTGTGTGTAATAATGCCACCTGGGCAATTGGAGAAATCTCTATCCAGATGGGTAAGATTTTTTTTTTTTTTTTTTTTTTTTTTTTTTTTTTTTTAATCTCTGCTCATTACAAATTATTTGTCTTGGTGTTTTTGGTAATTTTTTTTTGAGTGATACCTTTATGTTAATGTTTAAATTACTTGTCCTTGTTAGTGAGTTACATATACATGTTCTGTTTACATTCTGTATATTAATGGTCATTTTCTTCTGATTTTTTTTAATTGTTGTTTCAGGTATAGAAATGCAGCCTTATATTCCAATG